>NC_133328.1:626049444-626345005 GCF_042186555.1 Aquarana catesbeiana | reverse complement strand
GGGAAGGTTGTCTGTGTGGACGTGTGTCTTATGCCCCGGGCTGCTAGGCGGAGATTGGGCCTATCCCAGGGGGCATCTGGCTTCTAGGCTGCTGTGAGGGCCTATCCAGAAGTGAGAGAGCAGCGCAGGGTTGGGATTGCGGCTTGCAGTCCAACCGGAAGTGACGGTTTTGTCCATTAATGTAACCGGTGACAACTGTCAGCACCCTGATAAAAGTGAGCCTTCACAGAGATATCTCTTCATGTATCTAGTGGGCCACTTATGGCAACTTGTATTCGTAATGAGAGGGCACCTTTAAATACAGAGCAAAAAGTAGTATATTCTTTTTTTTAATTTTATCGCTCTTCTTTTTTTTCGTGGTTGGCCTTTGTTTTTCTGTAAAGGGTAAAAATGTGCAGTTCAGTAAGTAAGTATTTATCTCTACGCTTCAGTGATCAAAACAAAGATGATAGGTTAATTGACGTTATTATTGAAAATTGGGCTCATTTCATCACTGCATGTTCTTCAGTAAATTAGTCAAAGCTAAGAAACATTTGCAAAGACAATCAACGCTGTCATCGTTTAGTCTGAAATCTTTATCAGGGAGTTTTTAGATATATAGGGACCTCTAAGTCCGTGCTTCCCTAAAGGGTCGTACACACAATGAGAATTTAGGACTAATGAGCATCCTTTTTTGTTTCATGCTAGTCTCATATCGAAAATGAAGAGGTTACTCAATTTACGAAAATTCTCATGTGACAGAATACAACTTCGGAAATGGTTAATGTACTGTATTTTCTGCGAAAAAGTGTGCTGATTAACCACCACCGAAAAGATGGCTACAGCGCGAGGGCTTACTTTGCTGGGAGGGCGTCCATGGACATCCCTCCCGTAAACGCGCTGCCACTGGGGGGTACAGGGACGGCACGCTCTGTGATCAATGAGTCCTTCGGACTCCGCTGATCACAGAAAGGGGGTACAGGGCCAATCACAGTGGCCCTTTACCGTGTGATCAGCTGTGTCCAATGACAGCTGATCTCGGAATGTAAACAAAAGCTGGTTATCGTCTTTTCTCTCCTCATGCTGACAGCATGAGGAGAGAAGAAGAGAGCCTATAACCAGCTTCTGTTAAAGGGACATTGGCACTGATAATCAGGGCACTAATTATCAGTCCCAACAGTGCCCACCAGTGCTGACAATCAATGCTCATCAGTGCTGCCAATCAGTGCATTCCCAACAATGCCCACCAGTGCTGCCAATCAATGCTCATCAGTGCCCATATGAGCTACCTATTAGTGCTTGCCTATCACTGCCACCTATCAGTGCCCATTAGTGCCACCTATCAGTGCCCATTAGTGCCACCTATCCAGTGCCGGCTATCAGTGCCCATTAGTGCCGCCTATCAGTGCAGCCTTATCGGTGCCCACCAGTGCCATCTCATCAATGCCCTCCAGTGCTGCCTATCAGTGCCCATCAGTGCAGCCTCATCAGTGTATTTTATAAACACAATAGTACTTCACAAGCCGTGCTTAACCAATTTGACAGATTAGCTCCAACCAGCAACTATATACTGCTTATGGTATCAATGGTTGACAATCTCCTGTATCCAGCTGGTCCAGCAGTACTCACTTTGGATGGACATTATGCAATAGGCTGATTTGTGACGTACCCTTGTGAATATAGGACAACGTTTCTCAACCTGTCCTTTTTACTGATCAATGAGAAACCTCAGCCTGGGAAGATGCACACAACCGTCTTCATGAAATGAAATTCCCAGCAGAAGCCCTCTTCATATCAGAGATTCCCCTGTTACATTAGAGGGCCACCGGATACATCAAAGCCCTCCTTTACACTATAGTCTCCCCAATTACAACAGAGGACCTCATCATGTCAGAGGACCCCCATCATATCAGAGGCCCCCCATTGCATCAGAGATCCACTATCAAATCTGAGATGCCCCTATACATCAGAATCCCCCTAGACATGAGCCCCCTATCACATCAGAGCCTCCTCATTACATCAGAGTAGACATGTGCAATTCATTTAGTTCCAAATTCGTTTATTAATGAATTTCGACAAATTTGTTAATTCGAAAATATCAGAATGAATGAAAACCCATTTCTCTGAATATTCGTAAATCTGTAAATTGGTAAATTCGAATATTAGAAAATACGTAAGTTAGTAAGTTCAAAATTCAAAAATCCGAAAATCCGCAATTTCGGAAATTCTGAAATTCTAAAATTTGGAAATGTGAAAATCCGAAAATAAGAACGAAAATTCAAACATTCGAAAACCCGAAAATTCTAAAATCTGAAATAATAACTAACCAATAATAACTTAACTATTACTGACTATTACATTTTTTGCTTTAGCAGCACGGCAGAGGGTGGGAGGTGGGCAGAGCCTGGAGGAGATAGACTTCCATCTTCTCATGAATGCTGGGGGTGGCCCTGCATGCCATCTGCCCTGGACTAGAGTCCTGCAATGTCATAGCAAATAAATCATAGCCGTGCGTCCTGGCCCTAGAGCAGGAATAATCAAAAATTTAAAGAGCGAAGGCCACTTAAGCAATTTGGTAACCAGTTGCAGGCTACAATGAAATTAAATCGTTCAGAATACATTTTTTTTTTTTTAATTTTGAACAGCATATTAAACATTTTTCTCCTGCAGCCGCTGGATGCTGGCGGGAGGGAGAGGAGAAGAAGCCAGCTTTAAGCAGTGGTAGGAGGAAAATGGAGAGGATTGGTTCCTCCCCTTCCGTTTTTTATCTTCTAGTGGATCAGATTGGCTTGGAGGTATGCGGGTGTAAATGGACACAAGTAAAGGTGAATGGATAGTCCGATGGTCTGTGGTTTACCCGCAACACAGGTGCAGCACAGTGCACCTGCGGTTTTCCTGAGGGTTAGCTGCGCTTTGCCATAGACGTCTATGAAGGTGTTGAAGGTGTGTCACACTTTCTGAAAGTGCACCAAACCCTCAGGAAATGATAGAAGTCTATGGCTCAGTGTGGCTAACCAGTAAGTAAGCCGCAGGTGTACTGCACCTGTGGATCGGTGTGAAGGCAGCCTAATGACCATTGCAAAACTTTGCCCATCGCTCATATATACCCATTGCAAAAAATATGATAATAAAGATGCCAATTGCTACTGTGATATTCATAAACTGACCTTTTATCTTGCACTTTCTGCAGGCATCACTGTGGGAAATGTTGCTGTCCCAGGTGGAGTGCATTTGGTGTCACTCTGCCTGGGACAGGAGCCAGCGATATAGAGGAAGCATTATGCGGCTCCTGCTCCCTTCACAGCCGCTTGCTTCCTCTGGCGCTAGCTCCATCCACAGATCAATACTGATGGTCTGGGATGGAGGGTCAGCAACCCATCATAGAGCAGGAGGTCACGGGCCACCAGTTGGGCACCCCTGCCCTATAGCGTCATTGGTTGTTATGGTGCTGGAGGCTGGCCCACCTGCAACATGGACCGACCTGCAACTCATGACACTGATCCAGAGCAAACTGGGTTCCATGTTCACATCACCCCAGGGGAACCCAGATGGCACCTCAGGTTGTGGTGGTACCCTGTTTAAGAAACACTAATTGAAGATATTTTCATTTATTCATTTCCTATTGGAAATATCACGCAATGCCCATGTGCTTTCTATTTATTCCGCAGTGCAGTGTTTCACTATGCCCATGCCTAGTCTGCTTTTTATCCTTTTAAAATGCCTTATTGTGACCCTGTCACAAAATTTCACACAGTTACACTCCATAATAAATGAAGAGGAATAATTAATTACCACAGAAACAAGTTCATCCCTTTGCTCTCTTTCAGAGCTAACAGCACCACTACTATCTCACACTTCCTGGAGCAACAGATAGGATGTCTCCCATTGGGCGCCAAGGTTCTTCCCATCCCTTTGCTCTCTTTCAGAGCTAACAGCACCATGGCTACCTGACACTTTTTGGTGTGTCAGATAGGATGTCTCCCATTGGGCGCCAAGGTTCTTCCCGTCCCTTTGCTCTCTTGCACAGATAGCAGCACCACTGCTATCCACCACTTCCTAGTGTGTTGGATAGGATGTTCCCATTGGGCCCCAGGGTCTTCCCATCCTTTTCTTGCAGAGCTAATAGCACCACTGCGATCCATCACTTCCTAGTGTGTTGGATAGTATGTCCCCAGTTGGGTACTTACTGATGTTTTTGATAGGATTTGCCCCATTGAGCGCCAAAGTTTTCCCATCCATTTGCTCTCCTGCACAACTAGCAGCACCACTGCGATCCATCACTTTCTAGTGTGTCGGATAGTATGTCCCCCGTTGGGTTCCAAATTTTCCTCCCACTGGCCACTATGTCACTCTATAAGGTTAGAACTTCTGACAATTGCCGTCTTAGCCTTCCTGTAATTGTGACAACTGCACCATCCACCACATTTCTCCTACAGGTGTCACAGTGACAGAGTTTGAGGTAACATCTCCCCAGTAGGAATCACAGACAGAAATAAAGCCTTGACAGAAAGTACTTCAAAGGCAAATCAGAACAACTCAGAAGCATAGAGAAGCAACTTAAAAGTACATTGCACTGGACATGGGCGTCCGCAGGTAGAGGCAAGGGGGGTCAAGTGCCCCCCCCCTGGAATCAGGGATCGGATCTTAAATTCAGCACAGTTGCGTCGCTATAGGGGTGCGGGCAGCCCACACCGGCCCGCCAGTGGGGTGACACCATCAAGGTGCTGTCAAGCCCCCCAATCAGTGTAGTGTGACTTCGGGCTCTTTTCCCTGCTCAGTCCAGTAGAGAACTCGGCAGCGCTGTGACAGGAGAACGGCGAGCTGCGAGCTATCAGAGGTTTCCCCCGCTTGCCCCCCCCTTTTCTCCTGTCAGGGAGAAGAGGCGGCGGCTCTCACCAGGTTCCACGCCCAGCCTCCTGCCCGCTCCATTCCTTCCCTATTGGCCATAACTGTGGGCCAATCAAAGGAGACTAGGAGAGGAGAGCATCATGGGACATGTAGTCCCAAAGATTGGCGGCCCCATTTTCCACAGGGAGGAGGCTACAGCTTGATCAAGAGAGAGATTGAGAGACTGCAGCCTGGAAAAAAGCTGAGGGAGAGAGTGCTACAGGACAAAGAATGAGGAGTGTGCTGGGCGGAAGCCAGAGAGAGGGCCACGCTGCCCAGCGCCACCAGAGAGAGAGCCACACTGCCCAGCGCCACCATAAAGAGAAAGACTGAGCCACTACCAGGGTACAGACATGCTACACTACTGACCAGATTCGCCCCCCGGGCGAACCCAGAGTGATCGATTGTCCAGCCGGAGGGATCACTGCTGTTGTTTCGCTGGGTCTGGTAAGAGGGCCTGTTGGCCATTATCCATTACTTATCCTCGGGACTGTAGTACGTCTGCAGTCTCTGACCATGATACTGTGATAATGACATTGTTGAAAAGGGATGGTACATGGGTGACCCTAAACTGATGTCCCCCCCGAAAAAAGTTCTGCGGACGCCCATGGTACTGGACTCGCTTTTCAGTTTGAAGCCCAAGTGCAAAGGTACTATACTTAACCTTTACTATATCACATGCAAATTCTACATTTCCACTGCAATAGGTTTTGGATTTCCTACTACATCCCTAATGACAAATTAAAGCGACTGCAGAGTTCAAATTCAAAATAGACCTCAAATTGTAAATAGACCTTTAATGGTAACAATTCTATTTTGGTCAGCTCTTAAGCTCAGTTTCTCTTGTGTACCTAATCATTAAAAAGTATAATTGCTCTTAGAACCACAATATCATTTTGTTCAAAGATCTTGAGTTTAAGTATTCTTCTATTAAATCTCTTTTTGGTCTGATGTAATGAACCCTATTAAACTCTCCAAAGTATTTTATTGAAGTAAATCCAACCTTTAAATTATTACACAAGTTATTTTTTTAGAAGACATTATTAAAAAAAATAGTGGTCGGAAAAAGAACATATTTTGTGCATTTTGGGCTGGCTGTACATCATTGGTTGGACCGGCTTCCAGATGGTGACAATGGTAGGCCAAACTTGCGTAATTTGTGCCAATGAGAAATGCCTGGACAAGGACTAGGTATTCTTTTAACTCCTTCCCGTCAATTGCCTCCCAGCCCTTTAGGAGTTCTAAAAGCCGGGAGGAGGAGGCAGGCCATGTGACTGCTGTGATTGACTGTGGGCTTACCAGTCAGTCCCCGCCGGCTACCGTGCTAGGAGTGTTCTCTCAGCATGGCAAGTTGTAAACACAGGGCCACATAAATGTGGCCGCTCGGATTCAAGGCCCACCCACTGAGAGGCTGTATATTTGTGCATGGATGATGCCAAGTGGTTAATAAAAGGTTCAGGTTTAGAGAGATAGAAAATGTGATTTAAGTTATAGTATTTGGATATGCTTTAACCATTCATAAGATGCAAAACGTTTTTTTCCCTGCTAGTCTAGAATGCATCAATAATTCTGGCTGTAGTCCAGCCATACTCAACCAGGGTTCCTCCAGAGGTCACTGACACCAATGATCTTTTTAACTATCTCTAAGCCTGGCTTTTGACCACTGTAAGATACATACTTTCCATTGACCACCAATAAATTAGTTTTATCCGGGGTTCCCGAAGACCTTAAAATTATTTCAAGCGTTCCTCTGGGGTAAAAAGTTTGAGACAGGCTGTTCTAGTCCATTTAACTTCCACTCTGAACTATGCACTTATACCTAGCCATTAACCACAATGGTGATTTCCTCCTTTTAGAGAAGGAGCACATTCCAATCCCCCAAATGTTGGCTACCCATTGCGCTCTAAGACCCAAGTGGAGACCCCTGCCATGGGTCCAACACTCTAGACTTCAGGATCTACCATAGTCACCCTCCTCGGGTCCCAAACAAATGTTGTATGTCATATATGCTTTAGTATACATGTAAGCTCAAGTTGTTTCCTCTTTATACCTCTCTACTCCATTGTAGAGTGATTTTGCCTTTCTGGTTTTCACCCCAGGAATGTTATCTGGAATTGACGCAATGTAGTCTTTTCTATGCCTGTATTTTATACTTGAAAATGAATACAACTTTAATCTTTGTGTAGCAGGTACCTCTCCAAGCTGGCCGCCGCTGGATTGAATCCACACAGAGGGAGAGAGCTGCCTGCCAGCAGCTGCAAGGGGGATTTTCTACCCTCCCTCTCCTGAAATACATAGACATCTCTCTTCAGTCTCACTAGTGGCAGGAGGACAGAGCCAATCGGCAGCATCTGCAGCCAAGGATTATGGGATATGAAGTCCCCTGACAGAGCGGTCTCACTGACTCTTAAAGGGACGGGACTACAAATGCCAGAAGAGATTGCAAAATGGAGGGCTGGCTAAGGACTCCATTTTGGAAGGTGAAGAGGCAGGGAGAGACACAGACGTGATCTGAGGAGCTGCTGTTATCCACGGAGGGGATCCATCCAGCCACAGTTCCAAGGTCTGGGTGTTGATCCTGCCACAATAGGGATTGTAAAGCTTTGTTTTTTTTTTTTTTTTAATAACAAACATATCACACTTTCCTCCACTGTGCAGCTCGCTTTGCACAGACTGGCCCCCGATCCTCGATTTCTAGGGTCCCCCGGCGGCTCATGCGGCTCCTCCCCGCATCTGATAACCCCCTAGGAGAATGCGCTCCCGAGTCCAGCATTTGCGTCCTTAGACACGAATGCCGGATTCCATCATTGGATTTGTTTGACAGCAGTGGGAGCCAATGGCTGCGCTGCTATCAATCTATCCAATCAACATTTGTGCGATTTAACAATTGCCCTGGGCAGCAAGTGGTTGATTTCTGCAACCTCGAAATTTGGGACGTTTGGGACATGTTAGCAGACAGAAGTGCTTCCAAGAGAAGTAGAGAACAAAGAGACACCCTTTACTATTCCATGATGCCCACTTTCGTGGGATGGTAGCTCAATTTAACCACTTCAGCCCCAGAAGATTTTACCCCCTTCCTGACAAGAGCACTTTTTGCAATTTGGCACTGCGTCGCTTTAACTGACAATTGCGCGGTTGTGCGACGTTGCACCCTAACAAAATTGACGTCCTTTTTTTCCCACAAATAGAGCTTTCTTTTGGTGGTATTTGATCACCTCTGCGGTTTTTATTTTTTGCGCTATAAACAAAAAAAGAGCGACAATTTTGAAAAAACGCAATATATAACGCAGATACTCTAGTTGAGTGCAGGAACAAGCCCTGCTGCAAAATATTACAGCAAAAATTGTAATTACACGCCCCTGTTGAACAGGGGCAGAAAAATTGGGCTTTAGGCACTGGTGCTGGTGCCACAATACTGGAAACCCTCACAGATACTCTACTTTAGCGCAGGAACAAGCCCTGCTGCAAAATATTACAGCAAAAATTGTAATTACAGGGGCAGAACAGGGGCAGAAAAATTGGGCCTTAGGCACTGGTGGTGGTGCCACAACACTGCAACCACTCACAGATACTCTAGTTGAGCGCAGGAACAAGCCCTGCTGCAAAATATTACAGCAAAAATTGTAATTACACGCCCCTGTTGAACAGGGGCAGAAAAATTGGGCTTTAGGCACTGGTGCCACAGCACTGTAACCCCTCACAGATACTCTAGTTGAGCACAGGAACAAGCCCTGCTTCAAAATATTACAGCAAAAATTGTAATTACATGCCCCTGTTACACAGGGGCAGAAAAATTGGGCCTTAGCCACTAGTGGTGGTGCCCAGAACCGAAAATGTTCTTACAAGCTATCAACATGAACATAGGATAGTCACTCAGCATAACAGGATAGTCACTCAGCATCAGCATAGGCAGTCTTCAAGGGATCTCACATTCAAAAAAAAATTAGTCGGTTACATCAGCATCAGGTTCTTGGTAGCTGGTGATCTAAGACTGATTCATTTTTATGAAGGTGAGCTGATCAACTGAGTCGGTGGACAGGCGCACTCTGTGATCGGTTACAAAGCCTCCTGCAGCACTGAATGTGCGTTCCGAAAGAACACTGGATGCAGGACAGGCCAGTAGCTCAATTGCATCCTGTGCAAGCACTGGCCAGTGATCCATCCTCAAGCCCCAGTAACCCAGAGGATTTTTGGTTGGAAAGGTCTCCAAGTCTGATCTTGCCCCTAGGTATTCCTGCACCATGTAAATCAGATGCTGGCGATGGTTGCTGGAACCGATCAGACCTTGGGGCTGCAGACTAAAAAATTGCCTAAACGCATCTGTCAGACGGCCACCTTCTCCACCACTCCTTCTGTGACTGACTGAAGCCTCAGCAACACATTGTCTAGGACCAGGAATTTGTAACCTTCTAGGCTCTGGAAATGCGTTGCACAAACCTTTCTGCAAGGCCTCCTGAAGATGTTTCATCCTCTGCTCCCTCTGCGTTGGCTGGATAAGTTCTGCAACCTTACCCTTGTAACGTGGATCAAAGAGGGTTGCCAGCCAGTACTGATCCCTCTCCTTGATACCACGAATCCGAGGGTCCTTTCACAGGCTTTGCATCATCAGGGAGGCCATGCAGCGTAGGTTTGCTGAGGCATTCGGTCCAGAGTCCTCTGGGTCACTAAGGACGACCTGATTCGCAGCCACCTCCTCCCAGCCACGTACAAGTCCATGGGTTTCTTGGGACTTTAAGCGATCCCTTGAAGACTGCTGCTGATGCTGAGTGCTAGGCTCCACCTCCATGCTGACACAATCCTCCTCCTCCTCCTCTTCCTGTGTGATCGGCGGGCCTGCAGGAACACTGTCTGGACACTGTCTGGATAAAGGGGGCCTTGAGATGTAAGGAAGTCCTCCTCTTCCTCCCTCTGTTCTGCTTCAAGTGCCCTGTCCATTATTCCATGCAGCGTGTGCTCCAACAGGTAGACAAGAGGGACAGTATCACTGATGCATGTACTGTCACTGCTCACCTTCCTCATGGCCTCCTCAAATGGTGACAGGACAGTGCATGCATCCTTGATTATGAGCCACTGGTGTGGCGAAAAAAAGCCAAGCTCCCCTGACCCTGTCCTGGTGCCATAGTCACACAGGTACTCATTGATGGCCCTCTGCTGTGTGTGCAGCTGCTGCAGCATGGCCAACATTGAGTTCCATCTGGTGGGCATGTCACAGATTAGGCGGTTCTTGGACAAGTTGTATTCCTTTTGGAGGTCAGCCAGCCGAGCACTGGCATTATATGACAGGTGGAAATGCACACAGACTTTCCTGGCCTGCCTCAGTAGATCCTGTAAGCCCGGGTACCTGCACAAGAACCACTGCACCACCAAATTAAGGACGTGAGCCAAACAGGGAACATGGGTGAAGTGTCCCTGTCGGAGGGTGAAGAGGAGGTTGGTGCCATTGTCGCAAACAACCATTCCTGCCTGAAGCTGGCATGGCATCAACCACCTCTGAGCCTGCCCCTTCAGAGCTGACAGAATCTCTGCCCCAGTGTGGCTCCTGTCCCCTAAGCACACCAGCTCAAGCACCGCATGGCATCTTTTTGCCTGAGTGCTTGCATACTGAATATACTGCAGCTAACTGAATGAACTGCCTGCCTGTAGTATATTAGGAAGAGAACAACAGAAATGGTCTGCAGCGAGATCTAGCTGCACAGCATACAATACTGAATATACTGCAGCTAACTGAATGAACTGCCTGCCTGTAGTATATTAGGAAGATAACAACAGGAACGGTCTGCAGGGAGATCTAGCTGCAATATTTTTATAATATAAAATTTATTTTTCCCTCAGTTTAGGCCGATACGTATTCTTCTACATATTTTTGGTAAAAAAAATCGCAATAAGTGTATATTGATTGGTTTGCGCAAAAGTTATGGTATTTTTATTATTCTTTTTTTTTTTACTAGTAGTGGCGGCGATCTGAAATTTTTATCGGGACTGCCACATTATGGCAGACACATCGGACACTTTTGACACATTTTTGGGACCATTGGCATTTATACAGCGATCGGTGCTATAAAAATGCATTGATTACTGTAAAAATGTCACTGGCAGGGAAGGGGTTAACACTAGGGGGCGATCAAACTGAAGGGGGGAGGGGATTGTGCAGGGGAGATGACAGATCGCTGTTCATACTTTGTATGAACAGACGATCTGTCTCTTCTCCACTCAGAGAACCGGAAACTGTGTTTACAAACACAGATCCCGGTTCTCGGTGTGCCACTGGTGATCGCAAGAGCCCGGCGGTAATCGCGACCGCCGGGCACTCGCATCGACTTTGTGGGCGGGCAGCAGGCGCGCGTGCCCCTTGTTTCGCCCAGCCGTGCCATTCTGCCGCAGTAAAACTGTCAGCAAGTGGTTAAGGTGAAAAAAAACACCAGGGTTTATGACCCCTTTAAGCAGCTCCTTTGGGGGTATCGCTACATTTAAAAAAAAAAAAATTCTGGTTTGTGCATACTATAAAGTTTTATCACTACTTGGGGTTGTGTTTATGAACCCAAGAACAAAATGTATTAACTTGCAGCCTACTGGTCCTTAAAGTGGTGGTAAAGGCAGAAGGTTTTTTGCATTCTATGCATTAAGATAAAAAAGCCTTCTGTGTGCAGCAGCCGCCCTAATACTTACCTGAGGTTCATCTAGATCCAGTGATGTTCATGAGTGTCTTAGCCAGGGACTTAGCCAGGACCCTCCCCCTGATTGGCTGAGACACAGCAGTGGCACCATTGGCTCCCGCTGCTGTCAATCAAAGTCAGTCAGACAATCAGGAGAGAGAGAGGGGGCGGGGCTGAACCGCAGCTCCATGTCTGAATGGACACACGGAGCTGCGACTTGGCTCGGGTGCCCCCATAGCAAGCTGGTTGCAGTGGGGGGCACTCAACAGGAGGGAGGGGCCAGGAGCAGTGAAGAGAGACCTGAGAAGAGGAGGATCGGGGCTGATCTGTGCAAATCCACTGAAACAGAGCAGGTAAGTATAACATGTTTGTTATTTTTAAAGAAAAAATAAAAACAAAAAAAATAGACTTTAGTATAACTTTAGATGTGGTAGCTTCATTCATTTTCTTTTTCAGGGTTTTTCCAGGTGGGGAATGATTCTGCTAGTAATGCACTTCTTGTACAAATGTTTTTATTGAACAGAAATATCAACATATCAGTACTAGTAATGCACTTCTTGTCCTAGAGTGACAATGCTCTCTCACCGTACTTTAGCTATGAAAGAGGAGGACAGGACTACAGAACTCCTCCCCTCCCTTCTTCTCCATTACATGGAGGGAAGGTGTTCTATAGTCCACATAGATAGCAGGAAAGAATGATAACTAATACTAATGCAACATAGCCAGAGAGCACAGGAAGTTATCAACTCATAGGATTTCTGGCAGGATCAACAGATATTTTTTGCACTTATTAAACAGATATAACAAAATGCTCCCAATGGTATATTTAAAGTAGTTGTAAAGTAGTTGTAAACTTCAGTGGTGCTAAACACTTATTTAACCACTTCCCGCCCGCATGACGTCACCCAACGTCCTGGGCATCATTCACGTATCTTATTTTTCAGCCAGCGATTCCCAACAATGGAAAAGTCATCTTAGTGGCTTAATAGCAGCTAGGATGGCTTTTACAGGCAGCAGGAGGGGACGTCTCCCGCCTCTCATCGGAGCCTCTCCCATGCCATCAGGAAGGCAGAGATCTGATTACCATAGAGCTGGCCAAGGACCAGATGGTGCCCAGCCATCTCTATGACCCTGGGAGGCCGGAAGCGACGGCATGACATCACTTCCGGCTCTGGCAGTTGTAAACAATGCCATTTTTTTTCCCCTAGGAAGCAGAGATCAATGTTTTTTTATTGCATGCTTTCCAATGTAGAGGAGATATCTGGGGTTTTAAAGATTTCTCCATAAAGAGAACCCGTCATGCCTTATTTCTATCACAAGGCATGTTTACGTTTGTTGTAATAGGAATATAAGTGATAAAAAAAAATAAAATGACAGTGTAAAAATAAAAAAAATTAAAAAAATAATTAAAAAAAAAATTTTAAAAGCGCCCTCGTGCTCGCATGCAGAAGTGAATGCATAAGCAGGTCATACCCGCATACAGTGTGTAAATGGTGTTCGCACCACACATGTGAGGTATCGCCACGAATGACAGAGTGAGAGCAATAATTCCAGAGCTAGACCTCTTCTGTAACTCTAATGCCCCGTACACACGGTTGGATTTTCCGACGGAAAATGTGTGATAGGACCTTGTTGTCGGAAATTCCGTCCGTGTGTAGGCTCCATCACACATTTTCCATCGGAATTTCCGACACACAAAGTTTGAGAGCAGGCTATAAAATTTTCAGACTATAAAATTTAAGAGACGAAAGCCATTGGCTACTGCCCCGTTTATAGTCCCGACGTACGTGTTTTACGTCACCGCATTCAGAACGATCGGATTTTCCGACAACTTTGTGTGACCGTGTGTATGCAAGACAAGTTTGAGCCAACATCCATCGGAAAAAATCCATGGATTTTGTTGTCGGAATGTCCGATCAATGTCCGACCGTGTGTACGGGGCATAAGCTGGTTAACATGTAAATATTTTTAAAGCGTCACACATGGAGATTTTTACGTAGTTTTGACGCCATTCCACGAGTACGCAATTTTAAAGTGTGACATGTTAGCTATCTATTTACTCTGCATAACATCTTCTTTTATATTCTACATAAAAAATTGGGTTATATATTGTGTTTTTTTTTTTGCATAAAAATTCTTTAAAGTGTATTTTTTTCCCAAAAAAATTGCGTTTGAAAAAAATTGCTGCGCAAATACCGTGTAACGTAACAATTTGCAACAATCACCATTTTATTCTCTAGGGTCTATATATAACGTTTGGGGGTTCTGAGTAATTTTCTAGCAAAAAAAAACAAAAACTGATTTTTACAATGTAGGAGAGAAATGTCAGAATTGGCTTGGGTGGGAACTGGTTAAATAGATAATAGATAGATAATCTAACCATTTAATATATCTATGTTTCTTTTTTTTTTTTTACGAAAAAACTTGCCGGTAATCTGTTTTCTCTCTTTAAGGAGCAGGTCATGTGATCGCTGTATTTTCCAGAGCGAATCATGGACCTGCTGGTTTAGGGTGTAGGGTGCAGGGTTTAGAGCAGTGGTCTCCAAACTCCAAACCAGGGGCCAGATGTGTCCCTTTGCTTGCCTTTACCCGGCCCTTGGGTCACTATTCCTCCCACTGACATTAACAATGGGACATAACTCCTGACACCAACAGTGGGGCACTATTTGATGGGGCACTATTCCTCCCACTGACACCAATGATGGAGGACTATTCCTTCCAATGATGGGGGACTTTTCCACCCACTGACACCAACAATGGAGGACTATTCCACCCACTAACACCAATGATGGGGCACTATACCTTCCACTGATACCAATGATGGGGCACTATTCCTCCCACTGATACCAATGAAGGGGGGCTATTCTTCACACTTACATCCAGGATGGGAAACTATTTCACCCACTGGAACCAGCAATGGGACGCTAGAATAATGGGACATTGTTACTGGTGCTAGGACATTTTCTACACCCATTGGCCACAGTCTGGCCCCTTTAGAGTCTGAAGGATAGTAAACTGGCCCTTTGTTTAGAAAGTTTGGAGACCCCTGGTTTAGGGCATCTACATTACTGGAGGAAATTACATTGGCTGCCAGGCACATGCTTTTTGAAGGCAATAAATTGCAAGCTTACCTGGCAGCTACACAGGAGAGGAGGAGCGGCTGGAGGGGAGCGGAGGTTAAAGGGGAATCCACTGTAACTCAAGCCAAGATAGATGGGTGGGGAGGGAAGCCCAGCTTTGTACTGACTATGGAAGGTACAGGCATGCTGTACAAGATGTAAACTTACCACACTAGCATGGATCGGCTGCCATGTTTAGTGAGGTCAGTTTATTTTCAGGTTGAGGGGCACAGGCAGGATCAACCAGGTATTGAAGAAAACCGACAGGCACAAATAAAATAGTGACATTGAAGGGCACATTAATATACATTAAAGCGTCTCTTCAGTCATTTTTAATTTCTATGAAATCTTCTGCCCTTGTTGTTTTAACTTTGGATAGTAAAACATTTTTTTTTTCTGCCAGTAAATACAATATTCAGCCCACTTCCTGTTTCTTGTCTGGTCATTAACCTAGGCTTATGACATCATGCACAGCTCTCTTTCTCTCTAACTCTTGTGAGAGTTCACCAGGAAGGGAGGGGGGATGGGTCATAAGAGGGCCAATGAGGGCAGGCGGAGCTGGAGGTGTGCCTCTGTGTAAATCCAGGAAGTGAACAGGCAGCAGCTTCAGCTGCCCACAGTTAAAATGGCTCCAGCCAGACTCAGTGGAGGGAGAATTCTGCAGCATATTTGGCAAGTACAGAATCACAGTATATATAAAATAATATGCAAAGTGGTTGGAGGGAAGTTTCAGAATGGCAAAGATGTTTTAATTACAAATTATGTGAGCAGACTGCAGTTCCTCTTTAAAGAGACAGTAACATAATTTTTTAGGTTTACAAACACTTTAACACACTGAAATGGACCAAACAAAGGTAGTTAATTTTTAAGCTTTACATACATTTTAAGAGTGATATTGGTTAATGTCCATATCAATTTATCAAATAGTTTTACCTTCTAAAAGAAAATTTCAAATTTTATTAGCCATATTTCCATATGAATTCATATTTCCAAAGATGAAGTAATTGATTTAGCTTATCTTTGTGTCATGTATGGCCTACCTAATTTATACTAAGTCTATTGACTTACTGGTTTCAGTATGTTGTGAATTGTACTGCAACTTTTTGGGTGGTTAAAACGCCCTTTGACAGAAATATCAGTAGAATCCACAGTGACTATTTTCGGAACTGAACTATGGACATGTCCACTTTTGAATTTAATTGTTGAAGAACTTGACATTCTTTCACCAGTATTTCCAGATAACATAACAGTGTTCGGTTTGTGATCTTGTGGGCCTTTGCCTTCTTCCGATAAATTATTTTCTACCTTAACTTCCTCCAGAGTCTTCTCGGCCATGCCAACTTTGTTTAAAGGATCTCTCTTCATGGGTCGATCATTCATGGCCTTCATCGTCTTGTCAGTTTTCTTAGAACTTTTTTTAGCCAGGTAGACCTCATCTTTCATCTTTTTGAGTTGCGCCTCCTTGACTTCTTCTGGGAGGTTGAGCGGAGCCAGCTTAATTGGCCGTCTCTGGAGATGTATGTTCGAGTTCTGGGTTTCCACTAAGGAAGATGGTTTCAAAGGCTCAAACTTTCTGCTGACCTTCTCGTTTGACACCAGTTCACTCCTAACGGAAGTCTTTAATGGGCTAGAGTTTACAGATTCGAGACTTGGATATTTGCGGTCTTTAGTTATTGCGGGAGGTAATGATGCTACGCAGGAGTTTTTACCCAGATTAGCCCTGTAGTTGTTACAGACTGGCACTTTCACATTCCCAGACCCACGTACTTCTAGTTTAGGTGAGATCTGCCAAGACACAGAAAGTAAAAATATTAATTGTTATGTATGGATTAAGTGATCTCTACACATGGGTTTCCATACCTGGAGAAACAATCTTTTAAGGAATTTGTCAAGAAAGATGTATGAGCAACCATTTTATGATACTTTTTTTACCCTAAGTGAAACTTATTGTTTAATTATAATTGGCATTTATTGATTGTTACACATTATACATGTCTTTCCCAAACTGGAAAAAGGAATTGGCTTCTCTCAGTTATTGGTTTTCGCTGGTTAGCAACTATGTAGCTACCCCCGTATACCATTGTTGTAACTATATTTACTGCCTTAAATTTATCAATCATGTACTATCGGTTAAATTAGATAGTTACGCTGTGCTTAAAATTGTAATGCACACTTCATCAGTGTGGGTACTGAAGTGCATATATTAAAATATAAATAGCTTAAAAAATATTAACATTGATCAATACGTACTTGTATTTATGCTATTTTTGTATGTATTTCGGGATCCAGACTGATTGGGTGTGCATTACATATTATCTAGCGCAGCATAATTGATACGTGATGTGACAGCCTAAATAAACAATAGTGTGAAAACTCAAATGCACAACTCAGTCCAAAGTGCTCATGTGCATAACTGTGTAAAATTCATAAAAAACCATAAAGCTTTGTAAAATACAAAAAAAAAGTCCATATATCATATATTGTGAATGTATCAAAGAACAAAGTGCTCATGTGCAAATAGGTGTCCTGCTGCATCACTAATGACCGTGCAGAATAGTCCATATGATCCAAACAGCTTGGTAGGCGATCAAAACGTGCCAAGGTGTCCTTTGCGACTTTGCATGCGACTTTGCAATTAAGCTCAGTCCAAGCACGCATATGAACCTCCTCTGGATTCAGAAAGGGTACTGGAATCCTGGACTCCTCAGTTTATATCTCCATATTATGCAAAAATTAGAGAGCTTGATAGTGTAATAGAGTTTCAAACGTTTTATTTTAACAAAGCAAAAAAAATCTTCCAGGGGTACTCACATTTTACAGGTGCACCTAGTGCACCACTCTATAATCAGCAATGAACGAATTGTATACCGAACAGGTATCGGGGTGATATGAGCCTCCTCCTAAGCAGACAAACTGCCTATCGTGCCATCCTGTCCCATCCCCAACGCGTGTCGATACCGGGATGACGTATCTTCTTCAGGGGGAAATTTGTGCTATCGGTTGACTGTTACTATGCTCTGTTACAAACAGTATCTTGGTTTGTTTCTCCTGAAAAAGCAGAATTATCCACAAAACATGTATTAGATTAACCGCCAACTACACCCTTAGTTTTCTTCACTATTAGTGATTTATGTTTTTTTATACAGTTCAAACTACATTCTGTCAATATGTGATAAATGTCATTTTATTTATGTGTTTGTCACAAATGTGAACATTTAGATTCTGTACCGATAAAAAATATTTTTATACTACTTCAGTTATGTAGCCATTGGGTACCGAGATAGTCCATTCCTTTGTCCTACCCCCCGGGGGCATTTGGGGGGTTGTCTCTTGTTTTCTATATTAAAATGGGAGGTATCATTATATATTTTGTGATTTACTACAAATTTCACCTCCAATTAGGGATGAGCTCGCGGTTCGAGTCAAACGTAAATCTGACTCGAACATTGGGTGTTTGCTCTCAAACAAACCGAACATATGGGGCACTGATTAGGTGGCACTGATAAGAAGGCACGAATATGCCGCACTTATGGGCACTGATAGGTGGCACTGATATGTGGCACTGATAGGCGGCACTGATAGGCGGCACTGATGGGTTGCACTGGTGGGCACTGGGCACAGATAGGCAGCACTGGTGGGCACAGATAGGCAGTACTGGTGGGCACAGATAGGTGGTACTGGTGGGCACAGATAGGTGGCACTGGTGGGCACGGATAGGCATCACAGATGTCCCAGCAACACGGCGCGGCCACGATTGCTGCGCGTCCCCCGGGGGGCGCGCGAGAGCGGTTGTTCTGGGCGGCTGTCATATGACGTCCACCCAGAACAAGAGCCGCGCTGCCATTTGACAGCTGGTGGGCGGGAAGAAGTTAAAGTAAATGGGACCCGAACGTCAAAAATCAAAAGTGCCCATTTTGGAGGCTTATATACAAGTAATTGGGCATACAATGGTTATAGGGGTCCGGGTACTGCCCGGGAGACATGTATCAATAAAAATAAAAGTTTGTGGAAAACGTCATTTTTAAATGAGCAGTGATTTTTTGATTTTTAAAGGGAAAGCATAAAAATGAAAAATTCCTTCCAATATACAGTCTACCTGTAAAGTGGCAGGTCTATACCATGTCTGGAATCTGCTGCAGAAATAATTGCATTTATAAAGTCAAGGAAAATTACATTTTCCCTGCAAGCTGCCTTTATTTTGCTCAGCAACAGCTGGGGAGCCAGTGTGTATGATAAGGCCACAATGTAGTGCACTGGGAAAAATTGGTCTTTGGGTGTCGGGGGCGCCTTTGCCACCGTAACTCTATAGAGGTACTCTTGATGAAAGCAAGAATTGGCCTTGCTGTAAAAAATTGCAACGATATGCACCTGTCATACAGGTGCAGAAAAACGACTCTTTGGGTGTTAATTGTGCCCATGAAACCTGTACCAAAAACATTCTTACAGATAAAATGATTGAACACCCTCAAAGCTAGGCAGCCTCGAGGTCCTGCAGAGATTCCACATACCAAAAAGACTTAATCAGTGACATCAGCATCAGGGGCTTCATAGCTGGTAATCCAGGACTGATTCATTTTTATAAAAGTCAAATGGTCCACAGAGTCTGTGGACAGACGCATTCTATGATCAGTAACAAAACCTCCTGCAGCACTGAATGCCCATTCTAAAAGCACGCTGGATGCAGGGTAGCCCAACAACTCAATAGCATACTGGGCAAGTTCTGGCCAGTGGTCTATTCTCATGACCCAGTAAGTCAGTAGATCGTCAGCTGGAAAGCTCTCCATCTCTGTTTTCGCCCCCAGGTAATCATCCACCATGTGATGCAGACGCTCCCGATGGGATGTGAAAGCTGACAGCCCTGGGTGGCGAGGACTAAAAAAATTCCAAAATGCCTCACTTAAGCGGGCGCCTTTTTATTACATTCCTCTCTTGACCAACAGAAGACTCAAAACTACATTTTCCACGACACTGTAACCTACTGGAGTCAGGAAAAATGTTCAATAAAATCCTCTTTAACGTTTCCTCAAGAGATTTTATCTTCTGCACTATCTGTGGGGACGTTATGAGTTCTGAGACCTTCCCCTGATAACGGTGGTCAAGGAGGGTTGCCAACCAGTAATCATTCTTCTCCTTTATGCCACGTATTCTTGGGTCCTTTCACAAGCTTTGAAGCATGAGGTTGCCCATGCACCTCAAATTTGCTAAGGCCTAGGGACCTCACTCCTTTCAAACTCCTATGCACCAGTCTTGAACCTCAAAGACACCTCATCTCAACCATTCATGCTCTTTTCTATCCACCTAATGACACCAAGGAAGACATTTTAATCAGACAATGGGAAACTGATTTGAATCTCTCCCTTACCCCTGATGAGTGGAAAAACATACACAACCACATTCACAAAGGCTCAATCAATGTATCGATCCAAGAATGCAGATACAAAATATTTACAAAATGGTACAGGACCCCTGACAAAATTAATAAATTTATACCGAACATTTCTCCTAAATGCTGGAGATGTAACACAGCCAGAGGCACTCTCCTACACATTTGGTGGGAATGCCCCCTCATCCAATCGTATTGGTCTGAAATCCACCGCCTAATCACACATATAACGACTTTTACTCCGGACTATACTCCGGCTCAATTCCTACTCCACCACACCTCCATTCCTCAACGTATATACAAGAAGTCGCTGGTTCTACATCTCATCAATGCAGCAAATCTGTGCATCCCAGTCCATTGGAGAAGCACGTCCCCTCCCTCGATTGCTGAATAGATCCGAAGAGTGGACAGATTGGCTGAGATAGAAAACCTCATACACCAATCTGCTGATACTCCATCTAAATACAGGGAAACTTGGGCTTGCTGGGCCCATTTTAAAGAATCACAACAGACCCCTACCCCCACCAGTCGACCACCCACTGATTCTGAAGGCAATGTAAGGCCATGCACAACTGAGCACATAAACACATAAATTAGCATATTCCCAACCCTGACCTTCCATCTCCCTTCTGTCTCCCTCTCTCACACAGACAACTCCTAATTGTATGTATTCAAGTTGCATCATCTCATCCTAGGGAATTCCCCAGTTAGATGGGAACCCTTCCTCTACAAGCACACCGAACCGACATTCATAGCCAGAAGACACCTGTATATACCCTCCCTGGGCACAGGTAGATCCCATTAGGGGTGCTCAGGACTGAGGGTTGAACTACCATGGTCGGCAAAGCATTACACGACTCTTTTTCATTACTGATCTCCTACTTTGACTAAGACACACCCCCAACAAGCAGGTTTTATGCTAACAGTCTCACAATCTATTTGGCTTAACTAGCAACTCCCGCTAACACATCAAGGATTGGTCAGAGACTTACGTAACCACGGACGTAGACTGTTTATAACCTCCAAGATTTTTACCCTACAGGTTGCTTATTTATGCCTCAACTACATTTCTTATGTAATATAATTTTGCTCACTCTTCATGATGTATGTTGACTCTGTCTAACACATATCCTTATATTATAACAGTTGATGTACTGAACTTTTTTGTATATGTGAAAACTTAATAAAATACTTTAAAAAAAAAAAAAAAATTTGCTAAGGCTTGAGAAGCAGACTCCTTGGGGTCACTCAGAATGACAGCATCTGGAACCATTGCTTACAGATTGACACATGTCTTCCTCTTCTTTGAAGCCTATGAAAGTGCCAGAATCCTCCTCCTCATCCTCCTCCCCTCTCTCCTTCTGTGTGTTCTGTGACATAGGAATGGTGGTGTCTGGATAAAGTGGGCCTTGAGAGGAAAGGAGGTCCTCCTCTTCCTCCTGCTGCTCTGTCTCCAGTGCCCTGTCCATAATGCCACGCAGAGTCTGCTCCAGCAGGAACACAATAGGGATTGTGTCACTGATAAACTAGCAGTAACGCACGCAAAACTATATGGCGTTAAACTGACAATAATGCACACAGAAGTTAATGGCGGTAAACTGGCAGTAACGCACAAAACTATATGGCGTTAAACTGGCAGTAAAGCACACAGAACTATATGGCGTTAAACTAGCAGTAATGCACGCAAAATTATATGGCGTTAAACTGGCAGTAATGCACACAAAACAATATGGCATTAAACTTTCAGTAACGCACACAAAATTAGATGGTGTTAAACTGGCAGTAACGCACACAGAACTATATGGCATTAAACTGGCAGTAACGCACGCACAAAATGATATGGCATTAAACTGGCAGTAACGCACACAGAAGTAAATGGCATTAAACTGGCATTAATGGACACAGCAGAAAATGGCCCTACTCTAGCTATATACTAATGTTGAGATTACTGACACAGTGTCACTACACTACAGTGAAACTATCTGAACTGTTCCTACTCTAGCTGCACAACATGCAAAGCTGAATGATGTTCCTCCTCACTACACTCACACTATCCCTAGACTGACACTAAGCTAATATTCTACACTGACAATTGCAGCAAAATAGCACAGTATAGCACACTAACTAACTAATAGCCATGAACAGAGCCTTGTTCTATCTCTCTCCACACCGAAATCACGCTGAAAATGGCTGCTATTGAAAGAATACTTTTATACTGTTGGGCGGGAATGAGCCATGATTGGATAAAGTCATGATGACAGTGTCCAATCATGACTCTGACAGTGCTCTGTGCCCTGATTGGCTGAAGCTTTCACTGCTTCAGCCAATCAGGGCTTGCAATGCACTGTTCAGCGCCGCAATGCATTGTGGTTGGTTCAGGGGGGGCAAACAAAGGGTCGAACGACCCGTTTGTTTGGCTGTTCACCGAAAACAAGAGATCAGCCCGAACTTTTGCTCGGGCCGAACCGTTCGCCCATCCCTATTCTCAAGCAACAAGGCTTTCTTTCTTTCTTTCTTTCTTTCTTTCTTTCTTTCTTTCTTTCTTTCTTTCTTTCTTTCTTTCTTTCTTTCTTTCTTTCTTTCTTCTCTCTCTCTCTTAATCCACCCTCCCCTCCAGTGAACTCTTAATACTTCCAGAAAGAGGGGCCATCTGTTTATTTGACTTCCTAGTCATAAGGTATTTTGTATTTATCTTTCTCTCACTCATTGTTTTTCTATTCTCTCCTCTCCTTCTCTATCTCTTGTTTCCCCCTCTGTCATTCTCGCTTTTCTAACCCTCTTTGTCTTTCTATCCTTTTCTCTTTCCTCTCTCTATCCATTTTTCTCTTTTCTCTTCTCTCTCCTTTCGCCTTTCTCTCTCTTTCTCTCCCCTTCTATCTCATTCTCTTGCTATATTTCTTTCTATCCACTATTTCTATCCCCTCCCCCCCACCATTCTCTATTCTTTTTTATTTTTTCCTTCCCCTTCTATCTCTTTCTCACCCCTCCTTTCTTTATTTCTGTCTATTCTTTCTCACTCCCTCTTTCTTTCCAGCCTTGTGTCCCTCTCCCCTTCTCTCTTCCTCTCTATTTTCTCTCTCTCTCTTTTTCTCCTTCTCTCTCTCTCTCTCTCTCTCTCTCCCCGTCCCTTCTCTTCCTCTCTCTTTTTTCTCTATCTCTCTTCCCACTCACTTCTCCCTGACACACTCTCTCTTTCTCTCTATTTTTCTCCCCCCTCTCTCTCTCTCTGCCCCCCCAATCTATCCCTCTTTTTCTCGATCTCTCTTCAATCTTTCTCTCCCTCTCTCTCTTCCTCTCTTTTCATTTTCTCTCCCCTTTCCCTCTCTCTCGCCCTTTCCCTTCCTCTCCCTCTTTCCCTCTCTCTCCCCCTCCACCCCTTCCCCCCACTCTCTCCCCCTTTCTCTCTCTGCCTTTCTCTCTCCCCCTTTCTCTCTCCCCCTTTCCCTCTCTCTCCCCTCCCTCCCTCTGCCCCCCCTTCTCTCTCTCTTTATCTCTCTTCAGTCTTTCTCTCCCTTCAGTGCCTTTTCCTCTTTCTTCGGTGAAGTCTAATACTCACAGAATGGGACACCATCTGTCTCGGTGACTTCCCGCTCCTCTCATACTTGGTCTCCATCTCTGGCTCCCCTCTTCCAGCAGTCGGTTATCATGCTCCTTGGTACATGTCTGCGTAAAACTCTGAATGCCAAGTTCCAGAACAGACATAAGAGATTAGACCAGAAAGGATTAAGGTCAGTATTTATAGAATCCACTTAGCGAAAGTGGTCAAGATGGAAGACCTGCTGTGATGACACAAAGACATGGAGGCCCCATTGACAGAGTTAGCATGTTCTTCACCTTGTAGATGTGAGAGCCTCTTTATAATAACCTGTGACATTCGGGATAACAGGGAATGATACAAGTGTGACTATTGTATACATGAAGAAAGTAGTATCTATATTCTTAGAACAGTGGAATATGATACTGGCAAGAGGTATAACTGGTCAAAACTTTCTGTTTCATTAAAAGGGACATAGACTTGAAAGGCATACAAAAAAGAGACATACAAGACAAGAGCTATAAGGAAAGAGAATGTGAACAATCCTTTTGCCTGTTTGGAAACCATCAACTTAGGGCCTTGGAACGGTGCTGGGTAGCCTGGTTCAACTATACCGATCAATACATACCTGAACATTTAAATAGTAATGCTGATGCACTTTCCCAGTTTCCCATGACAAATCATAAGAGACATTGATCGGATTTTGGAGGAATATGAGGTCATCCCCTCCAATGTCAATCTTGGCGATTCATTTGCTTTATCAACTCTGCAAGGTAGCTAGTGCCAACAATCTGGTCCTGCAATTCATACACCAGGGTAGTGGGTTGAATTGTAAAGATGAGATTCTGATATCTCCCAGCTTATGGAATACTGGTCATGAAATTAGACATCTGATCATCTGGAAGGGATTCAACTTTTGCCAACATTGTGATGGGTTACCAACTTGGGTGCACAAGGCATTTCAAGTGTGCCAGAGCTGTGCCGGTCAAAAAGGGAACACAAAGTGCACCACTCCCCTTGTTCTGAAGACTGGGGGGGACCATTTGAGCTGCAAACTATGGAATGTCTTACTGTAGCTGAGATGTTCTCTGGGCACCATTATCAGGGTGTTCTATGAAAGTGTTGAATAGGGAATGTACAGCACAGTAAATATGGAGATACATTGGAGGGGTCAAGGCCCAATATTACTATCGACCCCTGATCTCTGCGTCACTTACTACTGACCTCGAACTCTACACCATTTACTAATGACCCTGAGTCACTACTGACCTCTGAACTGTGTCCCTTACTACTGACCTCTGAACTCTACATCACTTACTACCAATCCCTACACTCTGCCACATACTACTAACCCCTGAACTTTGCATTACTTACTATTGACCCCTGAACGCTGTGTCACTTAGTACTGACCCCCTAATCTCTGCATCACATACTACTGACCTCTGAACTCTGCATCACTTACTAATGACCTCTGAACTCTATGTCATTTACTCTTGACCCCTGAACTTTGTATTACTCACTACTGACCTCTATGTCACTTACTACTGACCGCTGAACTCCGTGTCACTTACTACTGACCCTTATGCCGCGTAAACACGGCCGGACTTTATGGCAGACTAGGTCCGACGGTCTTCCAGACGGACTTTCCGAACGAACGGACTTCCCTACACACGACCGGATTTTCTGGCAGACTAGGTCCGCCGGTCTTCCCGACGGACTTTCGACGGAGTTACAGCGGACTTCTGAATGAACGGACTTGCCCACACACGGACTAAAGTAATTTTGAACGTGATGAGGTACGACGGAACTAGAAAAGGAAGTCAATCTCAGGGCTTTTATCGCTTTAACGTCGTAGGGCATACCAGGCCCTCAGGTCTGGTATGGGTTTTAAGGGGAACCCCCTACGCCGAAAAAAACGGCGTGGGGGTCCCCCAAAATTTATACCAGATGACATTTTCGCTTCTTTCTCGCGCTCTCTGCAATAGGAAAATGTGTTTTACCTATTGCAGAGAGCGCAAGATTATACCCTGTCGCCGAGAACCAGCGCGATGGGATCGCGCTGGAAACATTCTCGCAGGCAGGTGCTGTAGCTGCCCTTGCGTTGTATTTGGTCCGTCGGAAAAGCATACAGACGAACGGGCTTCCCGATAGGAACTGGATCTGGCGGAAAGATTAGAAACATGTTTCAAATCTAAAGTCCGGCAGATTTTCGACCGAAAAGGTCAGTTGGAAGTCCGATGAAGCCCACACACGGTCAGATTGTCCGCCGGATTCGGTCCGTCGGACCAGTCCGGTCGAAAAGTCCACTCGTGTGTACAGGGCATTACACTCTGGTCACGTACTACCGACCACTGAACTCTGCGTCCCCACTACTGACCTCTGCAATCTGCATTGCTTACTGCTGACCCCTTAACTGTATGTCACTTACCACTGAGCTCTGCATCATTTATACTGACCAATGAACTCTGCGTTATTTACTTCTACACCTGGGTCACTTACTACTGACTTTTGAACTCTGCATAACTTACTACTGACCCCTGTATCACTTACTCCTGAGCCCTGAACACTGCATCATTTACTACTGGCCCCTGAACTCTGCATTACGCACGACTGACCTCTGAACTTCATGTCACTTACTACTGACCTCTGAACTCCATGTCACTTTTACTGACCTCTGAACTCCGTGTCATTTACTACTGACCTCTGAACTCCATGTCACTTACTACTGACCTCTGAACTTAGGAGTCACTTACTACTGAGCCCTGAAATCTGCACCGCTTACTGCTGACCCCTTAACTCTGCATCATTTACTACTAACCCCTGAACTCTATGTCACTTACCACTGACCTCTAAGCTCTGCATCATTTATGGTGACTAACGAACTCTGCGTTATTTACTTCTACACCCTGGGTCACTTACTACTGACTTTTAAACTCTGCATAACTTACTACTGACCCCTGTATCACTTACTCCTGACCCTTGAACTCTGCATCACTAACCACTAATCTTTGAACTCTGCCTCACTTACTACTTATCCCTGAACTTTGCATCACTTACTACTGACCCTAGAACTCTATCTGAACATGAAATTGTCCAAAATGTAGGGCGGCACAGTGGTGTAGTGGGTAGCACTCTCACCCAGCAGTAAGAAGGGTCGCTGGTTCGAATCCCAATCACGACACTACCTGCCTGGAGTTTGCATGTTCTCCCTGTGTCTGCGTGGGTTTCCTCCGGGTACTCCGGTTTCCTCCCACACTCCAAAGACATGCTGGTAGGTTAATTGGATCCTGTCTAAATTGTCCCTAGTATGTATGAATGTGAGTTAGGGACCTTAGATTGTAAGCACCTTGAGGGTAGGGACTGATGTGAATGTACAATGTATATGTAAAGCGCTGCGTAAATTGACGGCCCTATATAAGTACCTGAAATAAATAAATAAACATAAATAAAATCTCTTGGTATGCTGACGCCTTAAAGGGGTTGTAAAGGTAAAAATTTTTTCACCTTAATGCATTCTATGCATTAAGGTGAAAAAACTTTTGACAATACCGCCGCCCCCAGCCCCCCCGTTTTACTTACCTGACGCCTCGAATCTCCGCTGCTCGTTCCCGTCATCTCTATTGCAGCTCAGCCTGGTCGCTGAGCAGCTCCTAAACCTTGTGGACAGCCTTCCCAGAAGAGTTGAAGCTGTTATAGCTGCAAAGGGTGGGCCAACTCAATATTGAACCCTACGGACTAAGACTGGGATGCCATTAAAGTTCATGTGTGTGTAAAGGCAGGTGTCCCAATACTTTATAATATATAATGTATATACCATAGTTTATGGACTATACCTTTTATACAGACTAAATAATAAACACCAATTTGGATTATTTTCACCAAAGAAATGTAGCAGAATACATTTTGGCCCAAATTTATGAAGAAAGATCATTTATTTGCAAAATTTTATAATAGAAACAAAGACATTTTCAAATATATATAACATGTAGACGCTCTAACTTTCACACAAGCCAATCAATATACACTTATTGTTATTTTTGTTTTACAAAAGACATGTAGCAGAATACATTTTAGCCAAAATTGACGAAGAAATTCGATTTTTTAATTTTTTTTTTTATTGGATATTAATTAACTGTCTTTTTTCATATACATATACAAAATAAAAAACCCAGTGGTGATAAAAATAAGTAATTGTGTGAAAAAATGATATAAATTTTGTGTACAGTGTTGTATGACCGTGCAATTACCAGTTAAAGTAGCGCAGAGCTGAATAGCAAAAAAATGGCCTGGTCATCAAGGGGGGTAAAAATCTTCCAGAGGGGAAGTGGTTAACCTGTGTGCCCCAGACAACAAGTAATTAAATATCAGTTTAGATCAGTATTTTAAAGCAAAAGGGGTTGCCCCCCCCCCCCCCCTTCATATCTTATACAAAATGTATATAAAACATATCATTATCATTTATATGAAATCATACAGCTATTACACAGAATAAATGAGAGTTTATATTGTTGGACAGCATGAAAATACACCTCCTCGCCTTCTGGGTGTTCTGTGACCGTGTACCATGGATGACTGAATCTCATCATCTAAGGTCACCGAAGGTCAAGTATCTCACGCCATGTAAAAGTGCAGGTCAATGGGGAGAGGTCAGAGGTCACAGGTGAAAATACCGCCAGCGAGGAGAGACTCACTAGAAGAGATCAATCCTATTTAGATGACATTTACTTTTCTAACCATTGCATAGCATTAAATATTTGCTTTTTTTTTAAATTATTTTTTTTTTTTTAATAATAATAAAATACCTTTTTTATTCTTTGTTTTTGTTTTGTTTTTTTCTCTGAGTGCTGCTGATCTCCTCCTGCCTCTTTCAGCCCCTTCCAGTCTAAATGCACTCCCTCTAGCATCAGCGGCACATCATTGCTTCCTAAGCTCAGGTTCACACTGGGCTTAGGAAGCCGTATCGCCAAAAAATGGCCTGGTCATTATGGCGGGTTAAACCTTCCGGGGCTGAAGTGGTTATAGAGTCATTGTAATTTGATGACGATTTTTCTTTTGTTTGTTCACGTTGCTGCATTCAAAATAATTTTTTTTTTTTTAATTTTCGGTTCGATTGGTTCAAAATTGATCCATTCGAACGTTGCGAATAAAAGAAAAAAAAAAAAAGGTAAATTCTAAGAGAATTTGACAAAAGACAAAACAAATTTCGAACCTGTATCCTGAATATGAATTGAATGAATTAACCAAATTTAACTTAAATAAATAACTAGATTGACAAGTCTAAACGAAACAAGACATTTTTTTTTTCTTTATGCACATGTCTAATAAGAATGAAGGTTGATACATAAGCTTGATACATAACATTAAAGCCTGGTATATAACATTGATACATAAGAATGAAGGTTGATACATAAGATTAAATATTGATATATATAAGGTTGATACATAAAATTAAAGATTGGTACATAAGATTGATACATAAGGTTAAAGGCTAATACATATGATTAAGGGCTGATATATAAGATCGACATAAAATTAAAGGTTGATAAAGATATGATTGATACATAAGAGTAAAGGCTGGTACATAAGATTGATACATAAGGTTAAAGGTTGATAAATATATGGTTGATAAGATAAAAGGTTGGTACATAAGATTAATACATAAGGTTAAAGCTTAATACATAACGTTAAATGTTGATAAATAATATTGATATGTAAGAATAAACCTGCCACCTGCCCTACTCTATTAGATTGTAAGCTCTTCTGAGCAGGGCCCTCTTAATCCTCTTGTATTTTATTGTATTATAACTGTATTGTCTCCCTTTTGTATTGTAAAGCGCTGCTTGTTGGCGCTATATAAATCCTGTATAATAATAATAATAATAATAATAATAATAAAGGTTGACACATAAGAGTGATACATAGAGTTAAAGGTTGATACATAGGATTAACACATAAAAATTAAGGTTAATACATAACATTGATACATAATATTGATACATAGGATTAAAGGTTGATACGTAAAACTGATACATAAAATTTAAGGCTAATATATATCAGGTTGAT
This sequence comes from Aquarana catesbeiana, assembly GCF_042186555.1. Taxonomy (NCBI): domain Eukaryota; kingdom Metazoa; phylum Chordata; class Amphibia; order Anura; family Ranidae; genus Aquarana; species Aquarana catesbeiana. The sequence goes on along the minus strand of NC_133328.1, from coordinate 626,315,386 downwards.
AGAAAACATTTAAGGTTGCTACATAAGATTGATACACAAGGTTAAATCTTGATACATAAGATTGATACATAAGGTCAAAGGTTGATACATACGATTGATACATAAGGTTATCTCTGTATTACTTAGCAAATATTTGACTCTTGGTTAGAAGAATGTCAATCCAGCTGCTTAATGACCAGCAGAACTACATCCAGGTGGATGGTTATAGCAGCCCAAATATTTGGAATTCTTTTTAGGCACTTTTATGGCTGACATATCCCTGCCACTAGTGATGAGCCAAGAGTTCGGTCTGATGAATTTCCAAGGTTTACCCATTTGGCCCCTGTTTGAGTTGAACATCATATTGATAGAAGAGGTACTTCTACTGCTTCTATACATGAAAGCTTCCCGCTGTCACTGGTTCCTAAGAAAGCCGTGTGTGCTTGCACCCACCTTGTCCCTAGAAACCTCTGATGTCACCAGGAATCCCCACCAACCATGTAAGTAAAGGGGCAGGGATAGCATTGGCATCACTGCCAAAATATGGCCAATGTCCACATCGGCTCAATGATGTAACCACCATCCCTGCCCCTTCTCTTATATAGCTGATAACAGCTCAGGGAGCTGCCATTCAGCTAGTGGTACTGGTGGAATCAGTCATGTGCGGCGGGTCGTCTGTTTTTTTTTTTTCTCAGCGAGTCACCAAGTAGCACAAGAAACATCTCATGATGGGTAAAAGCAAAGAGCTTTCTCAAGACCTTCACAACCTTCACAAACGAATCAGGGAAGAAGAATACTTGCAATTAATGTCCAAGGATTGATCAGAGTTTGATCGATGAGCTGGGTAACCGATTCTCAAACTTGGCAGATGTTCCTGCTTGGGTGGTAAAAGGAGAACTGACCATTGTCTTGGCAGCTCCTCTTTTCTGTCAGATCAAAGGGGTGTTGACCGCGACCAGTGACCAATCGTCTGGTCATCTTGTTTAGGGGTTGGTTGCTGGGAGGTGTCTACACTCATGACCATGTCCCAGGTACACTTTGTGATACATATTCATATCTCTGCATCTATAGTGTTTACAGACTGCAAATATCCATAATATTGTTCAGCGTAAAACCTGTATGATAATAAACTTCTGAATGTTCCAGTGAGCGCTGTTGGGGCCATAGTCTGGAAGTGGATAGAACATAATTTCACCATAAAATGGCCACGAACAGGATTTCTGACAGGGAAAAGAATTATCAGAAGAGTTGTCCAAGAGCCAAGGACCACTTGTTGAGCGCTTCAGAAAGCTTCAGAAAGACCTGGAATTAGCAGGTACAATTGTGTCAAAGAAAACAATAAGTAATGCACTCAACCACAATGGCCTGTATGCATACTCACCACACAAGACTCCATTGCTGAAGAAAAAGCATGTTGAAGCTCGTTTAAAGTTTGCTGCACAACATTTAGACAAGCCTGTGAAATACGGGGAGAATATAGTCTGGTCAGATGAGACAAAAATTGAACTCTTTGGATGCCATAATACACACCATGTTTGGAGGTTAAATGGCACTTCACATCATCCCAAAAACACCCCCCATACCAACAGTGAGGTTTGGAGGTGGGAACATCATGGTGTGGGGCTGTTCCTCAGCATACGGTACTGGCAAACTTCATATCACTGAAGGAAGGATGAATGGAAAAATGTGCCAAGATATTCTTGATAAAAATCTGCTGCCATCTACCAGGATGATGAAGATGAAAGGGAGGGAGGACATTTCAGCAAAGACAATGATCCCAAACACAAAGCCAAGGGAACTCTCCATTTCAAAGAAAGAAAATAAAGCTGCTAGAATGGCCCAGCCAATCACCTGACTTGAATCCAATAGAAAATCTATGGAAAGAACTAAAGATCAGAGTTCATATTCCTGCCAAACTGCAACATCCCATGGGTGACCCCACTATTCGCTTCTGGTGTCACCTGCCTTCCCTCAGGACAATGAAGAAGCATCCTCACATTGCTGATTTCCCCCAGTAATCTGTCTAAACATTTCCCCTTCGATCCCCCAGTGCCTGAAAACAAGACGGCTCTGCCCAATGTACCTGAACGCCTCAGAGTAAAGGGCCTCCCAATGTTTTCCTGAACTGTACTAAAGAAATGTTCTTTTTGCTTAACCACTTACCCACTGGGCACTTAAGCCCTCTTCCTAACCAGACCAATTATCAGCTTTCAGTGCTCTCTTAATTTGAATGACAATTACTCAGTCATGCGACATTGTATGAAATTTTTGTCCTTTTTTTCGCACAAATAGAGCTTTCTTTTGGTGGTATTTATTCACCACTTCGGTTTTTATTTTTTGCGCTACAAATAAAAGAAGACTGAAATTTTGGAAATAAAATGCATTTTTATTCGTTTCTGTTATAAAATTTATCAAATTAATAATTTTTCTTCATACATTTTGGCCGAAAGTTATACTGCTACATTTTTTTTGGTAAAGCTACCCCAAATAAGTTATAGAGTCTACAAGCTATGGTGGCAACCATTGAAAACTGATCACACCTGATGTACTGATGGCCTATCTCATTTCGTGAGACCCTAACAAGCCAGGAAAGTACAAATACCCCCCCAAATGACCCCCTTTTTGGAAATTAGACATTCCAAGGTATTTAGTAGGAGGCATGGTGAGCTTTTTCATGTTGTAATTTTTTCCCACAATTCTTTGCAAAAAATGAAGATTTTTTTTTTGTATTTATTTATTTTTCACAAAATTGTCATATTAACAGGTTATTTTTCTCACATGGCAGATGCATACTTACAACTACATCCCAAAACACATTCTACTCCTCCTCCTGAGTACGGTGATACCACATGTGTGGGACTTTTTCACAGCCTGGCCACATACAGAGGTGTTCTAGGGACATAAATTACACATATATTTTCCTGACAACCTATCACAATTTTGAAGGCTCTGGAGCACCAGGACAGTGGAATTATCCACAAACTGACCCCATTTTGGAAAGAAAACACCCCAAGGTATATTCTATGAGGTATAATGAGTCTTTTCAACATGTCATTCTTTTTCACATGTTTTTGGAAAATGTGGAAAGAAATTAAAAATGCATTTTCCTACGCATTTTTTTTTTACATTTTTATGGCACTGACGGGCACTGATGAGGATCCACTGATGGGGTGGCACTGAGGAGCACTTACTGATGGGCACTGTATTGGCACTAATGGGCATTTTAGTGGCACTGTAAAGCACAAATGTAGCACTGATGTAGCACTGTAGGGCACTGATGTGGCACTGTAGCCTACAGTCTGTAGGGCACTGATGTGGCACTGTAGAGCACAGATGGGGGACTGATGGGGCACAGATGTGCACTGATGAGGCACTGTACAGCACAGAAGTGGCACGGGTGGGGCACTGCTGGGGCAGATATGGGGAACAAATGTGCATTGATGGGGCACTAACGTGGCACTGTAGATCACTGATGTGGCACAGATGTGCACTGATGGGGCACTGACATGGCACTGTAGTTTACTGATGTGGCACAGATGTGCAATGATGGGGCACTGCTGGGTCACTGATGTGACACTTTCTATCTCATTTGGACACGTGTTGCAACAATATATCACTTTATTTCTGTATGGACCTGTATGGAAATCTTATGAACTGACTACTGTCACTTTATTTCATTTCACATGTTATATTATTATTTTTGTATTTAGCGTGGCAATTATTGTTTAGATGTGTGAAAGGGGCCTTATACTTTACTGCTGGCTTCCAATGTATCATTTTATGATGGTAATTCAGTAGATGGAACATGAATCCAAAATTGCTTTTATATGGCTCAACCATTACCCTGCCTGAGCATTGCTTCCGTCCGTAGAGTTTTACTGTACATCTTTTAATCTCTCGAATTGCAGGACAGACTCAGACATCAGGTAATAAAAGGGAAAAAAGAGGCGCGATGATCCAAAGAACAATGTTATTTCATTCTCTACGGGATGCTACACGAACATAGAGATGGTAAAGAGGTTGCGGAAAAGCTAGGTCTGGGTTCTCTGACCTCAGGGGTCTCGGAGATGTCCCCCCCTATGCTGCCCCGGTACTTACACTCAGCACATTGTGTATGCCCAGAGCAGAGGTTGCTGAGCTCAGGATCTCTAATGTTGGTCTTTGTACCCCAGGGGGTACTTCCGTCACGGTCAGGGGTACTTCTACTTGTCAATATTAATGCATCAAAAGACTTCTGAGTTTTAGAAGTATGGAGTAATGGAGGACAGAAGCGGTGTAAATATTTAGAAACAGAATGGATTGTTTGGAAACATTTTATATCTTCATAGGGAGTTAGCCTAGAACGCTGTGCGGGAAACCCCCAATCTGTGCACATTTCCCACGCCGCGTTCAAAACATACTGCAGTTGCGATCTGCAACGGGTGTCAAAGGTAAATTAAAGCGGAGTTCCAGCCTGGGGGAAAAAAATAAATAAAAGTCAGCAGCTACAAATACTGTAGCTGCTGACTTTTAAGCTGGGTTCACGCCATTGCAAATTGGATGCGGATTTCCCACATCCAATACACAATAGCAGGAGGTTTTGACCAGCTCTCTATGGAGCCGGTTCACATATCTCTGCTGCGGCTCCAGTGTGTTTCAGGTCAAAAATTTGGGCTGAAATCAGACCTGAAACGGTGAACGGGGACACACCGGACCCCTGTTTGGAGCTGCATGCGGCGATGATGTGAACCCAGCCTAAATATAAGGACACTTACCTGTCCAGGGAGCCCGCAATGTGCCCCCCCCCCCCAAGCCAATTTGTCCATCGGCTTGGGTGCAGGCGCCACCATTGCAAGTAAGGGAAACTGGCAGTGAAGCCTTTGGGCTTCACAGCCAGTTTCCTACTGCGCATGCGTGAGTCGCTCTGCGCATTCTGAATGGTCCTGTCATCTTCTGGAACACACACAGGTTCCATAAGGCAACAGGGGGGGGGAGGAAGCGGGCCGGATAAAACTGCTAAAGTGACGTACCCCTGCTGCAGCGACATGGGACGGAAGTCCCAAAGAAAACGTGTCAAAAAGGTACGAAAAAGAAAAAAAAATATCCAAAAACGAGAAGGGTGTTCTTTTGTTTGAGACTGGGTTCTCTTTTTGCCTAGAATGCCGCTTTAAAGTGTTACTAATCCCACAACAGTAAAATCAGTCTGTATATGCAGTAAAGCATGCTTGTTATACTCACTGTGGAACCTAAGGGGTTAATCCTCTGCATTGTGTAAAAAGGCTGTTTGATCCTGTCTTCTCTGATCCTCCCCTTCTTTTACTATACACAATCCTTCTGCTAATAGAAAATAGCCTTGGAGGTACTCTGCACATGCTCAGTTTGGTGTGTACTGCTAGAGAGTTTTTTTTTTTATGGGAGGGTGCCTGTGGTCAGCACAGGGCCAACCAGCACTATCCAGACAGAGTGTCAGGAGTCATGCAGCCTCATAGGACAATCAGAAGAGAATGAAAACTCCTCCTACAAGCTTTAACCAGACACTAATAGAAGTCACAAGTCTGCTATACCCTGCTGATGGGAAAGGTATTTAGCCGTTTATATTTACAAAAAAATATTTGTGTCCTCTGTAATGTGGGAGACCAAATATAGTGAATGCAGGGTCTTGGGTTTAGTAACACCCAAGGCTGGTGCAAGGATTTTTGTCTACACAGGCACCCTAAAGTGACTGCCTAACTTGCTGGCCCTGGTGACACCCCAAATGCAGAGTGTTTGACTGCACCGGATCATATGGTAGAAAAGTACCATGTGATCCAGTTCCAGTCCTTTTACAAAAGTAGTTCATGCACTACTTTCAGTGCGATGAAGTGTGATTAGAGCCCATTAAAAATTAATGGTCTCAAATTGCAGTGCATTGAATTGTATGTGAATCAAACAGAAACATGCACCGTGTTCCTGTGCGATTCATAAGCTGGCCATACATTATACAAATTTCTTAATCAATTAGCTTTAGATTTACCTTCAACTATGTAGTGCAAGGGCCTGCCTGATTGCATACTAATTGAGCCTGGGTTCACACTAGTGAGATGCAGCACACTGCATGTGATTCGCACAGGAATCGCACCACATTCCTGTGCAAATCACATGTAATGTCTGTGCAGTGTGTTTCGAGCCATTCATTTTGTATGGCTCAAATCACACCGCATCCGCACAAAAAAGGTGCAAAACCATTTTTTTAGCCACACTGGAATCAGATTGCAAGGGTGTTCATACCCATGTAATCTGATACAGGCAAACACACTGAGTTCTGCGACCTGCATTTAGGGTTTTGTTAACTTTTATGTACACCTGCAGCAAATCACATGAACACAATGCGAATGCTATGTGGTGCGATGTGGCGAAACACAACAAATCTTGTGCATTTCCTGCATTGCATCAATGTGAATCAGGGCTGAAAGTGTTTGTTTGACCTCATATTATATGGTTTTGGTAAATCTACAGGAAAATTGTACAGGAAGATGTATGTATAATGTATGGCTAGCCTCAGGGGGGATTTACTAAAACTGGAGAGTGTAAAATCTGTTGCAGCTCTGCATGGTAACCAGCTGTATATAAGGCCGTATATTTCTGTGCGTTAAGTGTTGTTTAACACATTATATTTAAGTTTGTTATTGCAAGTTTAACGCTGTATATTTCAGTGCGATACGTGCTGTTTAATGCAGTATATTTCTTTGCATCCGTGCACGTTTAACGTAGTATATTTCAGTGTGTTACTGCAAGTTTAATGCCGTATATTTCAGTGTGTTACCTTTCATTTAACACAGTATAGTTTGGTGCGCTACTGCAAGTAACGCCATATATTTCAGTGCGTTACTGCAAGTTTAACGCCATATATTTCAGTGCATTACGTGTCATTTAACGCAGTATATTTCAGTGCGGTGCTGCAAGTTTAACGACGTACATTTCAGTGCATTACGTGCCATTTAACGCAGTATATTTCTGTGCATTAGTGCATGTTTAGCACAGTATACTTCAGTGCGTTACTGCAAATTTAACGCCATATATTTCAGTGTGTTACGTGCCATTTAACGCAGTGTATTTCTGTGCGTTACTGCAAGTTTAATGCCGTATATTTCAGTGCATTACATGCTGTTTAACGCAGTATATTTCAGTGTGTTGCTGCAAGTTTAATGCCATATATTTTAGTGCGTTACCTTTCATTTAACACAGTATAGTTCAGTGCATTACTGCAAGTTTAACGCTGTATATTTCAGTGCATTATGTGCCATTTAATGCAGTATATTTCAGTGCATTATGTGCCGTTTAACGCAGTATATTTCTGTGCATTACTGCAAGTTTAACGCCATATATTAAGTGCATTATGTGCCGTTTAATGCAGTATATTTCAGTGCGTTACTGCAAGTTTAACGCCATATATTTCAGTGCGTTACCTGCTGTTTAACGCAGTATATTTCTGTGCATTTGTACACATTTAAGGCAGTATCTTTCAGTGCGTTACTGCAAGTTTAACGCCATATATTTCAGTGCGTTATGTGCCATTTAATGCAGTATATTTAAGTGTGTTACTGCAAGTTTAACGCCGTATATTTCAGTGCATTAAGTGTCGTCTAACACAGTATATTTAGTGTGTTACTGCAAGTTTAACGCTGCATATTTCACTGCGTTACATGCCGTTTAACGCAGTATATTTCTGTGCGTCGGTGCACGTTTAACGCAGTATATTTCAGTGTGTTACTGCAAGTTTAATGCTATATATTTCAGTGCATTACCTTTCGTTTAATGCAGTATAGTTCGGTGCGTTACTGCAAGTTTAACGCCATATATTTCAGTGCGTTACTGCATGTGTAACGCCATATATTTCAGTGCGTTACTGCAAGTATAACGCCGTATATTTCAGTGCGTTGCTGCAAGTTTAATGCCGTATATATCAGTGCATTACGTGCTGTTTAACGCAGTATATTTCAGTGCGTTACGTGTCGTTTAATGCAGTATATTTCAGTGCGTTATTGCAAGTTTAGCACAGTATGTTTCAGTGCGTTCCTGCAAAATTAACGCTGTACATTTCGGTGCTTTATGTGCTGTTTAACGCAGTATATTTCAGTGCGTTACGTGCCGTTTAACGCAGTATATTTCTGTGCATTAGTGCACGTTTAACACCGTATACTTCAGTGCATTATGTGCTGTTTAACGCAGTATAGTTCAGTGTGTTACTGCAGGTTTAACGCTGTATATTTCAGTGCGTTACTGCAAATTTAACGCAGTATATTTCTGTGCACGTTTGACCCTGTATATTGCAGTGCGTTACGTGCCGTTTAACACAGTATATATTTTAGTGCGTTATTGCAAGTTTAACACCATATATTTCAGTGCGTTTGTGCACGTTTAACGCCGTATATTTTAGTGCATTCGTGCACGTTTAGCGCAGTATATTTCAGTGCGTTAAGTGGCGTTTGACACAATGTATATTTTAGAGTGTTACTGCAAGTTTAATGTGTCATATTTCAGTGTGTTACTGCACATTTGACGCAGTATATTGTAGTGCGTCAGTGCAGTTTTACTGCCGTGTATTAGTGAAGTGTGTCTGTGTAGTGAGTACTCAAGTTAAAGTGCACCAAACATCACTTCCCATTGATTAAAGTGCATCCACGTACACATTTTTGCCCATTACATTTTGTTAATAAGTACCCTCCCATCATGTCTGGGAGGACAACAAGGAAAAGCAGACGTTCCCATGGCACTGTGAGGGGCCAGCAGCATATGTGTCCACAGGCAATGGTAAGCGTGGTCAGTTCTCAGGCAGGGCATCATTTCCTCTGTTTAGTGATGTTGCCCCTGCTATCCAGCCACAGCATGCAGAGGAGGTGGTGGACTGGCTTACTAAACCATCTTCATCCTCCGTCACCCAAGCAGAGACTAGTGCTCAGTCCACTGCAGCTGCCAGAGTGGCTAAACCAGCCTCCTTGTTCACAGCTATTCCTGCATCAGGCATTATGGAGTCAGCTAAGTTATTTAAAACACAGCATCAGCCACTTGCTCTTTGACAATGCACAGCCATTACTTGATTCAGATGTTGGTTCTGAGGTTGAGGAAGGCAGGAACATGAGCCTACAGAGAGGGGAGAACACTGGCACACAAATTGGTAGTCATGTTCCCCTAGCTGCAGCGTATTGCCAAGTTGTCTCCGGTGGTAATGAGGATGGAGGAGATGATGATGATGAGGTCACTGAAATGACTTGGGTGCCGGATAGAGCAGAGGAGGAAAGTGAGGGTGAGGCACAACCCCAATAAGGCAGCCATCCTGGAAGAGTAGAGAGCAGCCATCCTATTCCATCACATTGTGGAGCTGTTATCTCCCGGTCCATTTCCCACATTTCAGCTGTCTGGGCCTTTTTTAGCACATGTGCAGCCGATCGCACTATTGCAATTTGCAAACTTTGTCTCAAGCACATCAAGCGTGGCAAAAACACTAGCTATTTGGGTACCACATGCTTGACAAAGCATTTAACCTTACACCACTCAGCTTGTTGCAAGAGCACCTGAAAGCCACACAAAAGGGGCACAATTCTGTTCCTTCTCCTTATTCACCTCAGTCTGCCCCTGCTATACCTCATGATCTCTCAGCAGCCTCCACTGCCAGTGATTATAGTATAGTGCAAGGTGTGCACATCTGCCAGTAGCACACCACCAGCTGTAGACTATAGCCGGAAAATGTATCTGGCCCATCTGCTACAGCAAAAAAAAATACAGTCACTGCCACCCACATGCCCAGCATCTAAATGGAGTAAAGAAAGAAGTTGGCCCTTGCGTCAACCTTGGTGGGGATCCACCTGTCTATTACACACCTTGGTATATAAAAAAGGCAAAAAAATTCTTGCAAGATAAATGACTATGTACAGTCCATAAAGTCTGTGATAAGGCACTTGAAGGCAGCCCAGTGGAAATTAGAAGCAATACTCTGTGGAGGCTGGGGAAGAAATCACAAACCGCCACTCTAAGTGCAGTAATTCAAAACAATTTATTTAGGCAAAGGATGCATTATACTCACAAGAGTATGTATAAAATATCGGGAAAGGGAGATCAGCCATCCAGGGGGGAGTCCATCAGGGTCAGTGCATGGATGCCGGGGAGCAGGTTGCGCTGGTGGATGCCGGCTTTTCCTGGTCCTCAGTCACACGGGATGCTGGGGGATGACTTCACTTCCAGTCAGACGGTCAGTGTGCAGGCGTTGCATTTGCAGAGCATGCGCTCCTTCTTCAGGTCTGACGGGTGCCATTTTGGTTGAGGGCTTATATGCTGTGTTGCCAGACATCCTGGGTCCTAGTGACCCTATGGCTTAGGGTGGAACAAAAAGAAACTCGAAATTGTACCTCATGCATGGGGGGGGGAGAAAGGGGGGATATTTGGAGGAGAAAACACAGCCATAGCATAATAATCATGAATATGTATATAAATATAAAACTGAAACATGAAGCAGAAAACAGGCATAGATGAATATTGCTGCAGGACTAAATCTTGCTTGAGTATGGGAAACAATAAGGGAATTATGGAAATGGACTTAACAATCAGATAATATAAAAAGGACAATCGAATGGTATAAAAATAATAATATAATTTAAAAAGATTATGAAATTACAAGATGGTGCCTTTGGCAAGAAATGGGACACAGAATGCGATAGTAAGGAAACCATGGATGAAAAGGGAATAGGAAATGGAAGTGATAATAATAATGAAGAAGACTAAAGATAAATACGAAAACAAATATAAGAACAATAATAGAAATAAAAATAAAAATAATAAATCTAAATAAAAATGAAAATAAAAATAAAAAATAATAATAAATCTAAATAAAAATAATAGTAATAAAAATAATAATAGATCTAAAACAATAAAAAAATAAAAATAAAAAAAAATATAAAATGAGAGAATACAAGAAATCGCTGTTCTTACACTTATTAGTGTTATGAGTCTCAGCACATTGGTGTCTGTAAAATTGATAGGATAATGTGACTATAATTTGGCTATATCTAATTATATCTAGTACTTACTTTGATTGTGGAAGACCTTAAGGGTCCAGGGTGAGATATATAGACTAGGAAGCGAGGAGAGGATGGGAAAAATTATGAAAAATACATTTTAAAAAGATAAATTAAGGTTGAAATTAAAAACAATTAGAAACATTTCTATTATAACCATACTATTTATATTTTTGAATATTGTTGGGATATATAGTGGGTGGGGGGAGAAAGGGAGAGGGAGAAGGGACAAGAGGGGGGGGAGAAAAGAGGGGGGGGGGCGGAGAAAAATGGGGGGGTAAGAAGGGGGGGAGGGGGAAGGTAAGGGTGAAAAAGGACTATGTGGGGGGGGGGGGGAGAAAGAAAAGGGACATTGGACTGAAGGGACTTATCACATCAGATTATTAAGCCCTATTTCCTCATTGAGGCCCCCAGGTGTGAGGGAGTCCAGAGTGTATATCCAATACCTTTCCCTCTGGCAGAGACGCTTATAGCGCTCGGCCAGCGGGAACGTACCAGGAATCCACTCTATTACCCACATCCAGAGGCCTGTGGAGGATGTGCCATGGTGTTTTAGAAAATGTCAGGGCACGCTGTGCTTGTCATCCTGTTGTCGGACACCGCTATATATAAAAAACTTTGTTCTGATCCTTTACCAGGTTTCACCGCTGAATTGATCATACTGATCAATAAGGCGAAGGAAGATGGAACAATCAGTAAACAAGAACATGCTTTTTTCAATAATAATTTTTTCTCAACACCGTATTTTTATCACATACCCAAAATTCATAAAAGCACCACAAACCCACCCGGCAGGCCCATAGTCGCAGCCATGGACAGTATAACCAGTCCTATTTCTCAATACATTGACCAGTTTTTACAGCCCCTAGCGCAAAATCTCCCATCCTACATTCGTGATGGGGTCCATCTTCTCGAGCAACTGGCACATTACACTTGGGAACCCATTTACATGTTGGCATCCCTTCGATGTAAATTCATTATACACCTCAATACCACATCCCATAGGCCTTAGAGCCACGGCTAGCTCCCTTTCTACAGATCCCCTACTCAATCCCAGACAGGCAGAATTCATTCTGGAGGCTACAGAATTCTGCCTGACACATAACTATTTCGAATTTGATGGGGAATTCTACCTACAGGTGATGGGCACAGCTATGGGGGCTAATTTAGCCCCCAGCTATGCCAACCTCACTATGGGACTCTGGGAAGCCAATTACATCTGGTTCAATAATCCATGCTCAATGGATTTTTTTTTCCCCATGCCATGGAGCAGCTTATAAAGGATGCATGCACTGTACTGTCACCATTTGAGGAGGCCACAAGGATGGTGAGCCATGACAATGCATGCATAAGTGACACAATCCCTTATGTTTTATTACAGGAGCAGACTATGTGTGGCAATATGGACAGGGCATTTGAGGCAGAGCAGCAGGAGGAAGAGGAGGACTTCCTTTTCTCTCAAGGTCCACCATTGTTCCAAAGCCACAGAATGCACAAGAGGAGAGGGAGGAGGAGGATTTTGGCAGCTTTAGAGGCGTTGAAGCCGAGGAAGACATATACGTCAAACGGTAAGATATGGTTTTCCATCCCCAGAACCCTTGGGAGTAGGGATGAGCTTCGAGTTCGAGTCGAACTCATGTTCTACTCGAACATTGGCTGTTCACAAGTTCGCCGAACAGCGAACAATTTGGGGTGTTCGCGGCAAATTCGAATGCCGCGGAACACCCTTTAAAAGTCTATGGGAGAAATCAAAAGTGCTAATTTTAAAGGCTTATATCTAAGTTATTGTCATAAAAAGTGTTTGGGGACCTGGGTCCTGCCCCAGGGGACATGGATCAATGCAAAAAAAAGTTTTAAAAACGGACGTTTTTTCAGGAGCAGTGATTTTATTAATGCTTAAAGTCAAACAATAAAAGTGTAATATCCCTTTAAATTTCGTACCTGGGGGGTGTCTATAGTATGCCTGTAAAGGGGCGCATGTTTCCCGTGTTTAGAACAGTCTGACAGCAAAATGACATTTTGAAGGAAAAAACTCATTTAAAACTACCGCGGCTATTGCATTGCCGACAATACACATAGAAGTTCATTGATAAAAACGGCATGGGAATTCCCCACAGGGCAACCCCGAACCAAAATTAAAAAAAAAAAATGATGTGGGGGTCCCCCTAAATTCCATACAAGGCCCTTCGGGTCTGGTATGGATATTAAGGGGAACCCCAGCCAAAATTTAAAAAAAAAATTGACGTGGGGTTCCCCCTAAATTCCATACCAGACCCTTCAGGTCTGGTATGGATTTTAAGGGGAACCCCGCGCCAAAAAAAAAAAAAAAAAACGGCGTGGGGTCCCCCTAAAAATCCATACCAGACCCTTATCCGAGCACGCAACCTGGCAGGCCGCAGGAAAAGAGGGGGGGACGAGAGTGCGGCCCCCCCCCCCTCCTGAACCGTACCAGGCCACATGCCCTCAACATTGGGAGGGTGCTTTGGGGTAGCCCCCCAAAGCACCTTGTCCCCATGTTGATGAAGACAAGGGCCTCATCCCCACAACCGTGGCCGGTGGTTGTGGGGGTCTGCGGGCGGGGGGCTTATCGGAATCTGGAAGCCCCCTTTACCAAGGGGACCCCCAGATCCCGGCCCCCCCCCTGTGTGAAATGGTAAGGGGTTACTTACCCCTACCATTTCACTAAAAAACTGTCAAAAATGTTAAAAATGACAAGAGACAGTTTTTGACAATTCCTTTATTTAAATGCTTCTTCTTTCTTCCTTCATCTTCTTCTTCTTCTGGTTCTTCTGGCTCTTCTGGTTCTTCCTCCGGCGTTCTCGTCCAGCATCTCCTCCGCGGCGTCTTCTATCTTCTTCTCCTCGGGCCGCTCCGCACCCATGGCATGAGGGGGGAGGCTCCCGCTCTTCTCTTCATCTTCTTCTTCATCTTCATCTTCTTCTTCATCTTCTTCTTCTTCTTCTTCTTCTCTTCTTCATCTCTTCTTCCTTCTTCATTTCTTCTGCGGGCCGCTCCGCATCCATGCATGGAGGGAGGCTCCCGCTGTGTGACGGCGTCTCTTCGTCTGACGGTTCTTAAATAACGGGGGGCGGGGCCATCCGGTGACCCCGCCCCCCCTCTGACGCACGGTGAATTGACGGGACTTCCCTGTGACGTCACGGGGAATGCCACAGGGAAGTCCCGTCATGTCCCGTGCGTCAGAGGGGGGCGGGGTCACCGGGTGGCCCCGCCCCCCGTTATTTAAGAACCGTCAGACGAAGAGACGCCGTCACACAGCGGGAGCCTCCCTCCATGCATGGATGCGGAGCGGCCCGCAGAAGAAATGAAGAAGGAAGAAGAGATGAAGAAGAGAAGAAGAAGAAGAAGAAGAAGATGAAGAAGAAGATGAAGATGAAGAAGAAGATGAAGAGAAGAGCGGGAGCCTCCCCCCTCATGCCATGGGTGCGGAGCGGCCCGAGGAGAAGAAGATAGAAGACGCCGCGGAGGAGATGCTGGACGAGAACGCCGGAGGAAGAACCAGAAGAGCCAGAAGAACCAGAAGAAGAAGAAGATGAAGGAAGAAAGAAGAAGCATTTAAATAAAGGAATTGTCAAAAACTGTCTCTTGTCATTTTTAACATTTTTGACAGTTTTTTAGTGAAATGGTAGGGGTAAGTAACCCCTTACCATTTCACACAGGGGGGGGGGCCGGGATCTGGGGGTCCCCTTGGTAAAGGGGGCTTCCAGATTCCGATAAGCCCCCCGCCCGCAGACCCCCACAACCACCGGCCACGGTTGTGAGGATGAGGCCCTTGTCTTCATCAACATGGGGACAAGGTGCTTTGGGGGGCTACCCCAAAGCACCCTCCCAATGTTGAGGGCATGTGGCCTGGTACGGTTCAGGAGGGGGGGGGGGCCGCACTCTCGTCCCCCCCTCTTTTCCTGCGGCCTGCCAGGTTGCGTGCTCGGATAAGGGTCTGGTATGGATTTTTAGGGGGACCCCACGCCGTTTTTTTTTTTTTTTTTTTGGCGCGGGGTTCCCCTTAAAATCCATACCAGACCTGAAGGGTCTGGTATGGAATTTAGGGGGAACCCCACGTCAATTTTTTTTTTTAATTTTGGCTGGGGTTCCCCTTAATATCCATACCAGACCTGAAGGGCCTTGTATGGAATTTAGGGGGACCCCCACATCATTTTTTTTTTTTAATTTTGGTTCGGGGTTGCCCTGTGGGGAATTCCCATGCCGTTTTTATCAATGAACTTCTATGTGTATTGTCGGCAATGCAATAGCCGCGGTAGTTTTAAATGAGTTTTTTCCTTCAAAATGTCATTTTGCTGTCAGACTGTTCTAAACACGGGAAACATGCGCCCCTTTACAGGCATACTATAGACACCCCCCAGGTATGAAATTTAAAGGGATATTACACTTTTATTGTTTGACTTTAAGCATTTTTAAAATCACTGCTCCTGAAAAAACGGCCGTTTTTAAAACTTTTTTTTGCATTGATCCATGTCCCCTGGGGCAGGACCCAGGTCCCCAAACACTTTTATTGACAATAACTTGCATATTAGCCTTTAAAATTAGCACTTTTGATTATTCATGTTCGTGTCCCATAGACTTTAACGGTGTTCGCGTGTTCGAACGAATTTTTTTCCTGTTCGCATGTTCTGGTGCGAACCGAACAGGGGGGTGTTCGGCTCATCCCTACTTGGGAGTAGTACGTGGCTGAGAGGAGGCAGTTCCAGATACTATAATCCTCAGTGACCCGGATGGAGTCTGCTTCTCATGCCTTTGCAAATTTGCGGTGCATGGGCTCCCTCATGCTTTAAAACCTGCGAAAGGACCCAAGAATATGTGGCGTAAAGGAGAAGGATCACTATTGGTTGGCAAACCTCCTTGACCACCGTTACAAGGGAAAAGTCTCAGAACTCATCCCGCCCCCACAGAGAGTGCAGAAGATGACATTTCCTGAGGACACCTTAAAAAGGCGTTTATCTAACGCTTTTCCATGACTCTGGTAGGTTACAGTGTCTTGGAAAACATAGTTTTGAAGCTTCTGTTGGTCAAGAGAGGAGCGGTGGAGAATGCTGCCGCCTAAGTGATGCATTTCACAATTTTTTAAGTCCTCGCCGCCCAGGGCCGTCAGCTTCCAAATCCCATCGGCAGTGTCTGCATCACATGGTGGACGATTATCTAGGGGCAAAAACAGAGATGGAGAGCTTTCCAGTCGATGATCCACTGGCTTACTGGGTCATGAGAATAGCCCACTGGCCAGAACTTGCCCAATATGCAATTGAGCTGCTGAGCTGCCCTGCATCCAGCATGCTTTCCGAATGGGCATTAAGTATTGCTGTAGGTTTTATTACTGATAATAGAATGCGTCTGTCCACAGACTCTGTGGACTGTCTGACATTTATCAAAATGAATCAGTCCTGGATTACCAGCAACTATGAAAAGCCCCTGATGCCGATGTCGCTGATTAAGTGTTTTTGGGATGTGGAATCTCTGCAGGACTTCTAGGCTGCCTAGCATTGTGGTTGTTGATTTCATCTGGAAGAATTTTTTTTGGTGTAGGTTTCATGGGCACAATTAACACCCAAAGACCAATTTTTCCACTCATGTTTTACAGGTGCATATCATTTCAATTTTTGACAGCAAGGCCAATTCTTGCTTTCATCAAGAGTACCTCTATAGGGTTACGGTGTGAAGGCACCACCGACACCCAAAGACTAATTTTTCCACACCTGTTTAACAGGTGCATATCATTACGATTTTTGACAGCAAGGCCAATTCTTGCTTTCAACAACAGTACCTCAACAGGGTTATGGTTTGAAGGCGCCACTGACACCCAAAGACCAATTTTTCCACTCCTGTTTTACAGGTGCATATCATTACAATTTTTGACAGCAAGGCCAATTCTTGCTTTCATCAAGAGTACCTCTATAGGGTTACGTTGTGAAGGCACCACCGACACCCAAAGACTAACTTTTCCACACCTGTTTAACAGGTGCATATCATTACGATTTTTGACAGCAAGGCCAATTCTTGCTTTCAACAACAGTACCTCAATAGGGTTATGGTTTGAAGGCACCACCGACACCCAAAGCCCAATTTTTCCACAGCTGTTTGACAGGTGCATATCATTGCAATTTTTGACAGCAAGGCCAATTCTTGCTTTTATCAAGAGTACCTCTATAGGGTTACGGTGTGAAGGCGTCACCGACACCCAAAGACCAATTTTTATGCACCCGTTACTTCTATCCAAAGTCTGTGGAAGAAACACCAGAATTTATCCAAAAAATCTCTAATCTTGTTCCCAGTGCACTACATTGTGGCCTCATCATACAGACTGGCTCTGCAAGCCGTTGCTTACAAAATAAAGAAAGCTTGCAGGGAAAATGTAAATTTTTTTGGCTTTGTGAAGCAGCTTCTATACACAGTACAGATGTGCCACTTTACAGGTGGACTAAGGGGACCCCCAGGCACTATTTTGAAAGGATTTTCTAATTTTTATGCTTTCACTTTAAGCATCAATAAATCACTGCTCATTTAAAAATGAAATGTTTTTACAAACTTTTTTTTCATTGATACATGTCCCCCAGGGCAGTACCC
The DNA here is from genome assembly GCF_042186555.1 of Aquarana catesbeiana. Lineage (NCBI taxonomy): Eukaryota > Metazoa > Chordata > Amphibia > Anura > Ranidae > Aquarana > Aquarana catesbeiana. The sequence continues at coordinate 626,297,789 of NC_133328.1, read as the reverse complement.
GGACCCCCATAACCATCGTATGCCCAATTATTTGCATATAAGCCTTCAAAATGGGCACTTTTGATTTTTATCATTCAGGTTCCCTAGACTTCAATGGGGTTTGTTATTCGGTTCCCAACTTTCGTGATGTTCGAAAGTTCTGGTGCGAACCGCACAGGGGGTCCATCCCCAATTGCAAGGTACAAAAAAAAAAACATATCGGGCAGCCTGCCAGTACCCCCAGAGTGCTGGTACCTGGTGTGGATCGCGCCCCTCTCCTATATAAGCTATTGGTGCAGACAATGGGTTTCAACATAGCTCCTCTGTTTGGGCTCCTACTGTCAAGCAGGGTGGTCCCCAGGCAGCACAGGATGGGAGGGGTGAGGGTGGGCTTTCCACTTGGTTGAATGTACTCTACTGGCTGCTGCCTCAAGGTACACCCTGCAATAGATAAAGACACTGTGGTCAGGACAGCTGCCCCTCCATGTTCAGATCGCTCTTAAGAGATCATTTGGCAGGCGGTGGGGACAAGGTTTTGTATAACCCCCTCACCGTCTGCTTTAACCCTCTAAACCCTGCAACAGCATGCTGCAACAGCGTGCATTGTGCCACTGGTTGTATTTGGCGGGCACTATTAAAGGGCCAGGGGGGTAATTCCTGCTGCGGCATGTGTACATTCCTGGCAGCTGCCTCTGCAGCTAAAAGGGGAGTGGTTGGGGGAGGAGGGGTGGTGGTAAAACGTGGCTCAACCATGGGGTTTTACCGCCCCTCAACTGCTAGTGTGAACAAGCTCTAACAACAACAACAAAAAAAGGAAAATATCCTCTAATTCATTCAACAGTGTCTACCTGTCTGACCTGTGAACTCCAGAATACATTCTACAAATTCTTGAGATGCACTGGGGGCGATTTACTAAAACTTGAGAGTTCAAAATCATGTGCAGCTCTGCATGGTAGCCAATCAGCTTCCAGGTTTTTTTTTTGTCAAAGCTTAACTGAACAAGCTGAAGTTAGAAGCTGATTGGCTACTATGCACAGCTGCTCCAGATTTTGCACTCTCCGGTTTTAGTAAATCAACCCCTGTGTGTCTTTCCATGGTGTGCACTTTTGACTGTCCTTCTTGAACTTCTCCACTAGAGGTCTCACTCCAGTCATTAATGGCAGCCCTTGTACAGAGTGACACTGCAGCGTGCACTCCGCGTTACCGTAATCACCTTATTCAGGGAAATGCTGACTGGGAGCAAAGAGGTCTGCTGTTTGCATTCCACATTTACCATTAGACACAGGGAGCCTGGTCCTGTAGACTTTTTTATTATTATTATACAGGATTTACATAGTGCCAACAGTTTGTGCAGCGCTTTACTTTTCACAGCAAAGCTATCAAAACATTTCCATCATTAATAGAGGAAAAAAAAATAGTAATCTCATAGGAACCTATTTGAAATCCCTTCAGACATTTATCATTTTCAGAAGAGGTGAGCTTTGGCAGCCTCTGCGCCTTATCCATATAGGTCACTAAACTCAAGGCATACACTATATTGTCAAAAGTATTGGGACGCCTGCCTTTACACACACATTAACTTTAATGGCATCCCAGTCTTCGTCCGTAGGGTTCAATATTGAGTTGGCCCACCCTTTGCACCTATAACAGCTTCAACTCTTCTGGGAAGGCCGTCCACAAGGTTTAGGAGTGTGTCTATGGGAATGTTTGACCATTCTTCCAGAAGTACATTTGTGAGGTCAGGCACTGGTGTGGGATGAGAAGGCCTGGCTCGCAGTCTCCGCTCTAATTCATCCCAAAGGTGTTCTATCGGATTGAGGTCAGGACTTTGTGCAGGCCAGTCATGTTCCTCCACCCCAAACTCGCTTATCCATGTCTTTATGGACCTTGCTTTGTGCACTGGTGTGCAGTCATGTTGGAACAGGAAGGGGCCATCCCCAAACTATTCCCACAAAGTTGGGAGCATGAAATTGTCCAAAATGTCTTGGTATGCTGACGCCTTAAGAGTTCCCTTCACTGGAACTAAGGGGCCAAGCCCAACCCCTGAAAAACAACCCCCCACACCATAATCCCCCCCCCCCCCATGATTTGGACCAGTGCACAAAGCAAAGTTCATAAAGACATGGATGAGTGAGTACAGGATCCATGTCATCTGTAGTGACAGAAAGGCAATCTGCCTTGTTTGGGAACATAAAATATTCTAAATATATAAACTCGCGCTAATGGTGTAGCAAATGTGGCAATAAAAAAATAAATAAGAATAAGAGGTGCAGCTGCTGTACACAAAGTGTTATTCACTTGACAAACAAAATAAAATATAAACTACAGTGCTTACAAACACAACATCAATGAACGAAAAACAATAAAAAGTGAATGTCCATATAAAGTGACTGATGTGCTCCAATCCAAAAAAAAGTGCAAAGTGCTCCAGAGTTTTCAAGATGCACAAAACACCCCCTCCTGTGTCCCGACTCACCGGATGGAATGGACCCCTAGCTTTTCAGTCTAGGGGTCACTTCAGGCTTAATAAAGGTGGCCAGGGATGGCAGCTTATCATCAAATCATCAGGCAGATCTCACTTGTGTTAGAAACTCATCCAAGATAATAAGATAATTAGTACCCAAAACGAAATACATGGAGGGGACTGTAGTGAAGTACAGTTTGGCAATGGATTTATTGCGCATATAAAAATGAATACTTACAAGAAGCAAGATAAAATCAGGCATAAAAAGCCAGAAAGCTGCAAATACAAAAACGCCGCCAATGGCGCGCGTTCCACCGACAACCGGAAGTGGCGTCTATTGGTCTCAGAACCAGAAATTGCGTCAATCTGCCTTGTGTACCTGCTGTTCTGTCAGCTTACTAAAGCATCGGCGGGTGCCGGCAGACATCGAGTCCGCCGTACCCGCTAATTACGTCTGTCTGATCACAGTGGGAGCGGGCTGGCGGGGGCAACCCGTACGCGCCCCAAACCTGGAAGTGCTGGATCAGGTACTAGACCACATGATCCAGTGCAGGAGAGCCGCCTTGCGGCCGTATATCTACAGTATATGGTCGGCAAGCAGTTAAAGCAGTGTTCTGGACGCAATTTTTTTTTAACAGTCAGCAGCTACAAACACTGTAGCTGTGACTTTTAATCAGGACACTTACCTGTCCAGCGAGCCCGCGATGTCGCCCCCCCCCAAGCCGATCCATCTATCGGATCGGCCGACGGCGCCTCCATCTTAACGAAGGGAAACAGGCAGTGGAGCCTTGCGGCTTCACTGCCAGTTTCCTACTGCGCATGCGCGTTTTGCGCGGCACTTTGTAAATGGCCCCGTTGTTTTCTGGGACACACACATGTCCCAGAATGCAACGGGGCGGCTTGACAAAGAGGTGGGAGCTCCACGCAATAGGAAGAGGCAGATTAGGAAGACTGCCTAGCAACAGGGGTTTCAGGTAAGTGAAAAAAAAAAATTTTCAAATTTTTTTTTTTTAATGTTTTTAAAAATATTAATGCACTTTTTTATTTTAGGTTGGCCCTCCACTTTAAATAACATGACTGGAAGATGCCATAACTTGCTTCTGAAGTGGCGCATCTGTACAATATACACAACCTGCTACAGCAACACTGACATGTACAAAGAAATGTATGGGGACCCCATACAAACCAAAAAAAAAACAGCATGGGGTTTTCCCTAAAAATACATACTGGACCCTTATCCAAGCATGCAGCCTGGAAGGCCAGGAAAGGGGAGTGGATTTAGAGTGTCCACCCCCCGCCCTCCCCTACCCATAGCAGGCCACGTGCCCTCAATATGGGGGAGGGTACCTTGTTAGGAGGCACCTCCCCTGGCAAAGCACCTTGTCACCATGCTGATGATGATGATAAGGGCCTCTTCCCTATAACCCTGGCCTAGTGGTTGAGGGGGTCAGGGGGGGCTTATCGAATTCTGTAAGCCCCAATAACAACAATAAGGGGGCTCCAGATATAGCCCACCCCCTATGTGAATGAGTAAGGGGTGCACAGTACACCTATATTTTGTCAAATCTCTTTATTAAAAAATAAAGAATCCACCAAAATATCCCACAATTTAAATCACAATCACATCATCCTTTGTATACAGACTCTCTTTGACTTTCTCTGTTGAATCTCCCTGTTGGTCTGTGACATGTGGCACCTTCTCCTCACCCACCCGTGTGATTGCTGTTTGTGTTCATACCATACACTTGACTTGATGGTTGTTACACGGCAATATCTCAGCCGTGAAAATGCCTTCACTGTTACAATGAACTCTACTATAGGTAACCTGTCTGTACAAGTCTGTGCAAGTAGATCGTGTCGCTCCGCTGAGCTCTGGGATTCGGATCGTATAATAATGAGTATCCTGGGTGAGAGTACCATTCATGGCCATTGTTGGACTTATTACCAGGTGCATTTTCTATGTCGTCTTCTAATGGCCAAACATGTTTTATTACTATGAAGTGCGAGGGTCCACCTGATATAAAATGTATATTGTCATACGGGGGATGTTAGTTCTCGTGGTAAGTGAGTTCACAGTTCAAACTATGTTTAACCATTTCAATACCGGGCACTTTCCCCCCTTCCTGCCCAGGACAATTTTCAGCTTTCAGCGCTGTCACACTTTGAATGACAATTGCGCGGTCATGCAACACTGTACCCAAACTCATTTTTTATCATTTTCTACCCATGAATAAAGTTTTCTTTTGGTGTTATTTGGTGACCTCTGGAGTTTTTATTTTTTGCTAAACAAACTAAAAAAGACCGGAATTTTTGAAAAAAAAATATGTTTTTTCTTTGTTTCTGTTATAAAATTGTATTTTCTCCTTCACTGACGGGCACTGATGAGGCTGCACTAATGGGCACTGATGAGGCGGAACTGATAAGGTGGCACTGATGGGCCCTGATGAGGAGGCACTGATATGTAGAATTGATGGGCACTGATAGGCGGTACCGATATGCAGCACTGATGGGCATTGATGGTCACTGATAGGCGCCACTGATAAGTGGCACTGATAGGCACTGATAGGCGGCACTGATGGGAACTGATAGATGCCACTGGATAGGCACCACTGATGAGGAGGTACTGACATGCATTACTGATTGGCATCTGAAGGGCACTGACAGGCATTACTGATGGGGCACTGATTGGCACATTTATGGGCACTGATTGGCACTTTTATGGTCACTGACATGGGGCACAGACTGGCAGCTGATGGGCCCTGATGATGAGGCACTGATATGTAGAATTGATGGGCACTGATAGGCAGCACCGATATGCAGCACTGATGGACACTGATAGGCGGCACTGATGGGCACTGATAAGTGGCACTGATAGGCGACACTGATGGGAACTGATAGATGCCACTGGATAGGCAGCACTGATGAGCAGGTACTGACACGCATTATTGATTGGCATCTGAAGGGCACTGACAGGCATTATTGATGGGGCACTGATTGGCACATTTATGGGCACTTATTGGCACTTTTATGGGCACTGACATGGGGCACAGACTGGCAGCTGATGGGCACTGATTAGCAGCTGTGGTGGCACCTCTCATGGGGGCTGTGCTAATAATCAATGTGCTGATTATCAGCACAGACTCCGCCCTGTGACAGGGAGAGCTGGCGATCGGCTCTCCCTGTCAGCGCGAACCGAGGAAAGCCGTTTACCGGCACTTCCTGGTTCATGCGATGATCAGCTGTGATTGGTCACAGCTGATCACATGGTAAGGAGCCTCCGTCAGAGGCTTCATACCACGATTAGAGTTGCGGTGTGTCAGACTGACACACAGCACCTCTGATCGCTGAGCTGCACACCCCCGCGGGCGCGCGCTGGCATGTTATCCTGCTGGATGTCATATGACGCTCAGTCAGGATAACTGAACCACCGCCCGGCCGTCATTCTGCTATAGGCCAGGCGGGAAGTGGTTAACCACTTCAGCCCCGGAAGGATTTACCCACTTCCCGACCAGAGCACATTTTTTGCGATACGGAACTGCGCCGCTTTAACTGACAATTGCGCGGTCATGCAACGCTGTACCCAAACAAAATTGAGGCCTTTTTTTCCCCACAAATAGAGCGACAATTTTGAAAAAAAACACACATTTTTTATTTTCTGCTATAAAACATAAAAAACATAAAAACACATAAAAAAAAGTAAAAAAACGAATTTATTCATCAGTTTAGGCCGATATGTATTATTCTACATATTTTTGGTAAAAAAACCCGCAATAAGCCTATATTGATTGGTTTGCGCAAAAGTTATCGCGTCTACAAAATAGGGGATACATTTAGGGTTGCATCGATACCACTTTTTTAAGACCGAGTACAAGTTTCGATACTTTTTTTCAAGTACTCGTCGATATCGATTACCAATACTTTTTTTAATGTCAAATGACAGTTTTCAAAGCACAATACAGATAATATCTTCTTTATAAATATGAAGAACTGTAACTGGCAGTGGCACTGATGAGGAGGCCCTAATATGCAGCAGCGCTGATGAGCACTGATAGGTGACACTGACTGATGGGCACTGATTTGCAGTACTAATGGCTGGCACTGATATGCAGGACTGATAGGTGGCACTGACTGATGGGCACTGATTTATGGCACTGATGGCTGGCACTTATGGGCACTGATAGGTGGCACCAATATGTTGCAAAAGTGTGAACAAGATATGGTGAAAAATACTCCTGCGCTTGTGAGATCGTTTGCTGTAAAACAAAGGTAGTATTGTAGTCAGAGATAGGACTGGGGGAGATGATGGAGCGTGTCCCGCTGCCTTAGCTGACCAGGGGTGGTCTGCAAAGGACTGTTTGGTAGGAAGTGGATGGAAGGTGCGTGATCAGACGCTTACATCAAGAAATGTATGGTTTATTTATGTAAAAGAATACAGACATATAGTCATATAGATATAAAATCATACAAATACTACATAATATTATTAAAAAAAAAGGAAAAACAGGTAACAAAATAAGTACTAGGAAGTTAAAATTGGGGTGTGCCCATATTGAGGCAGGTATTTAAGAAATGCTGACGCGTTTCGAGGAAAACCTCTTCATCAGAGCCAGGAGAACTGGAGAACAGTCTGTATGGGCCGGTAGGCCGACATGTGTACATGGGGAGAGGTGGTGTGGCTAGTAGGAGAATGTGTCCTGTGATGGACAATTGATTATTCCAAGTTCCATACCCAGGTGTTCTATGGATGAAATTAGAATGTAAATAGATTGTATTTTCTTTTTGCGGTCCTGTTAGGCTGTCAGATGTGCCTGTCTCAGGAGAAGTGTGTAGACACAGCTGTAAACTGTAGAGATCCTTTGGAGTGGAGAGCCGTGTGATCCTGGCAGCAGAAGGGGGGGGAGGAGGAGGGAGGAGGTGTCCTTGAGGCAGCTGATGGCTGGATAGAAAGCGTCTTGCTGCCTAGGGAAAGGAAAGGCACCAATATGTTGCACTGACTGATGGGCACTGATTTGCAGCACTAATGGCTGGCACTGATATGCAGGACTGATAGGTGGCACTGACTGATGGGCACTGATTTGCGGCACTGATGGCTGGCACTTATGGGCACTGATACATGGCACCGATATGTGGCACTGACTGATGGGCACTTATTGGCACTGACTGATGGACACTGATATGCGGCACTGATGGCTGGCACTTAGTGATGGGCACTGATATGCGGCACTGATGGCTGGCACTTATGGGCACTGATAGGTGGCACTGGTATGTGGCACTGATAGGTGGCACTGGTATGTGGCACTGATAGGTGGCACTGGTATGTGGCACTGACTGATGGGCACTGATAGGTGGCACTTATGGGCAGTGATAGATGGAACTGTTTGGTAGGCAGTGGCACTGAAAATAATGCAGCACTAAAATAAAATCAATAAAAGACTGAGCTGTACACTGCAACGCCCATCTTGGTACACCCTGCACTCGGCCTCAGTAAGCCTAGTCAGAATGTCCGGTGCTGCCTTGTGACTGCATGCTACTGAGGCCTACAGAGGATGTACACTGAAACGCCCATCTTGGTACACCCTGCACTCGGCCTCAGTAGCATGCAGTCACAAGGCAGCACCGGACATTCTGACTAGGCTTACTGAGGCCGAGTGCAGGGTGTACCAAGATGGGCGTTTCAGTGTGCATCCTCTGTCAGAGACTCGGGCCGTCACTTCCGTTAATGATTCTGATAGCCCGGGTCACCAATGCTGATGGATGGCTGCGGCTGCAACCCACACCCCTGCCCCATAAGCTTACCTTCCTCCGCTGCAGCCTGCAAGGACTCTCACTGTGCCAGGACCCGTGCTCCACCTTCTCCCACCCACTCCGCCCCCCCCCACTGACTTCCGGGATGCAGGAATCGGGTGAAGCATCGGGAGCATTTGCCCGAGTACAAGTACTTGGGTAAATACTCGAAATCGGCACCGATACCGATACTAGTATCGGTGCAACCCTAGATACATTTATGGCATTTTTATTATTATTTTTTTTTTTTTTTACTAGTAATGGCGTTCAGTGATTTTTAGTGGGACTGCGACATTGCAGCAGACAAATTGGACACTTTTTGGGAACCAGTGACATTATTACAGTGATCAGTGCCAAAAATATGCACTGACATTGTACTAATGACACTGACAGGGAAGGGGTTAACACTAGGGGTGATCAAGGGGTTAAAAGTGTTCCCTCACTGTGTGTTCTAACTGTATGGGGGAAAGAGCTAACTAGGACAACAAACAGATCCATCTTCCTGCTTAGCAGAAAGACAGGATCTGCGTGATCTCCCCTGACAGAATGGAGATTTGCCTTGTTTACACAGGCAGACCCCTGTTCTGTCACTGCGGGGAATGATCGCAGGTGGCCAGCAGACATCGAGTCCGACGGACCCACTGATTGGCTCCCCCGTTGGCCAATGGGAGCGCGCGTGCACCCACAAAAGCAAGTTCCCGAGCCGACGTACACCTACGACAACTTGCGGGAATGAGCCACCTTGCTGCAGTATAATGACGGCAGCTGGTCGGCAAGTGGTTAAGGGCCTGGTAGCCCACTTTTATTTAATGGGAAAAACAAAGCAAAAGTCCATCACCAATGGGTTGCCCATGCAGGGATTTCAGCTTCACACAAAACATTATTACAAAGAAATGCAGAACCACCTGGCTCTTCAGTCAGCATCACCGCTGCTCGCTCTGGTCTCCCAGACCTTGGGTTCCTCAGACTCGCGTGGTCTTCGCTTGCATTACCTTACTGCTCAGGCCCCACTCCTTGCCTCACTGGATAAGGTTCTCCCAGCACCCCAGTCTCTCCCATTTCTCGGGAGCACAAGACTCTCTCCAGCCCCCTTTGTTGACTCTCTAGTCCAGGGTTTCTCGACCAGGGTTCCATGGAACCCTTGGGTTCCTCCAGAGGTTGCTAGGGGTTCCTTGAGCAATGAGCAACTTCTGCCTCTCAGTTAAGTTCCCATTGACACCATTGATATTTTTAGCTATCTGTAAGGGGCTAATTCTTCCCAATGACCACAAGTGTAAGGAGCATTCCTCCCACTGACCATCACACTAATGTATAATGAGTTATAGATATGGTCATTATTAGCAGGGGTTCCCTGAGATTGAAAAGTTATTTCAAGGGTTCCTCTGTGTTGAAAAGGTTGAGAAACCCTGGTCTAGTCACTTCAGCTTTCCCGGTTTCAGACCCATGTAGCTGTCTCCTATTGGCAAGAAGTCCCCCAACATAGGGTCACTTCCCCCGAGCAAGTCACACCTCCTGACTGGAGCACACCGCTATCTTCAGACATAGCCTGTGTCTCTGAATGGCAGCGACTGCCCCTGAGCTATGCTCAGACCTGGCTTATAATGATCCTGGCCACCTGTGCCCTCACACAGGCTGCAGGCAATTAGTAAAGCCCAACAATGGACTAAAGACTTTTATTTCACCCAATACTAGTGCAATGGTTTACAAATTGCACAATTTCAGTAATTACACACTAAAGGGAGCTTTCAGGCACATAAACGCAACATATCACTGAATGTTTTAGTAAAATATAAAAGATGAAGTTGCGCATAGTAAACAGATACCCAACATTTTCGAGCCTTAACCACCTCAATACCGGGCACTTTCAACCCCCTTCCTGCCCAGGCCAATTTTCAGCCACGGTCATACTACACTGTACCTATATAAAATTTTTATTATGTTGTTCACACAAATAGAGCTTTATTTTGGTGGTATTTAATCATCACTGGGTTTTTTATTTTTTGCTAAAAAAATGAAAACAGGCCAAAAATTTTGAGAAAAAAAACGTTTTTCAGCAAATTTTTTTAAATAAGTAAGTTTTCTCCTACACTGATGGCCACCGATGAGGCTGCACCGAAGGGCACTGATGGGGTGGTACTGATGAGGAGGCACTAATATGCAGCACTGATGGGCACTGATAGGTGGCACTGATGTACAGCACTGATGAGCACGGATAGGCGGCACTGGTGGGCACTGATAGGCAGCACTAATGGGCACTGATAGGCGGCACTTATGGGCAATGATAGGTGGCACTGATGGGCGGCACTGATGGGCAGGTACTGATAGGCACTGAAAGGTAGCACTGATTGGCATAACAGATGGGCACAGATTGGCCTCACTGAGGGGCACAGACTGGTTTCACTGATGGGCACAGAGTGGCATCACTGATGGGCAATGTTGGGGCTGCATTGTAATCAGGGCACTGATGATCAGTACCCTGATTAACTTTACACATTTTTCCTGTGAGGGGATGCCGCTTATCAGCTCTCCTCACCTCACACTCTGTCAGCATGAGAGAGGAAAAGCCAACAAATGGCACTACCTAGTTTACATGTGATCAGCTGTGATTGGACACAGCCGATCACATGGGTAAGAGCCGCGGCCATGGCTCTTTACCAAGATCGGGGTCGCACAGTGTCCCAGGAACACTAAATACCGATTCCGGCTAAACTGGGCGCCAACGCTCCGTCATACGCTGTCATCCCAGAACGAGAGCCGCACCACTCCGTCGTCATTTGGCGGTGGGCGGGCGGGAAGTGGTTAAATTTGCATGCGCCTGTGAAACAGCAAAAAACTTCAGTACCCTATATTTCCCATAGGCAACATTTTAAAAGGCCCTACAGGTCATCAGATTAGAGTTAACAATTAATAACGTACCTAGAATTATTGCTCTCATACTGGCATGTGTAACGATATGTAACGTGTTTTGCAATCCTTTTTATGCTTAGGCACCCTTGAAACATGCATGTATTTGTAGGTAGGAGGTTTTAAAAAAAATTGGGAGGGGGGGGGAGTTTGTGTAAAACCCCTAAAAGTCACTGATGTATGACGTACGTCAGTGGCAGTGAAAAGAGTTAAAGCTTTTAATTACAATGCCCTCCTCCCCCAGAATGTACATAATACGTTATTGCAGTCTCTGCTGTTTTGTTTAATCCCTCTCAGACCTTTCACCATTTTTGTTCCCCATCTCTGGACTCGTTCTATTCTATCAATTTCATTTTGCAAGGTATTGAACAATTTTCTAAATGAGGTCCTAACTAAGATCTATATTGGGGAATCAGGATCTTCTTCCTCCTGCTGGCGATCCCTCTAGTGATTTATAGATCTACACAAAGTAATTAGGACCTCCTTCCTCTGCTGGTGACCCTTCTAGTGATATAAAGGTCTATATAGAGGAATCAGGACCTCCTTCCTCCTGCTGGGGATCCATCTAGTCATATAAAGATCTATATAGAGTAATCAGGACCTCCTTCCTCTGCTGGGGATCCCCCTAGTGATATAAAGATCTATATAGAGGAATCAGGACCTCCTTCCTCCTGCTGGTGATCCCTCTAGTGATATAAAGATCTATATAGAGGTATCACGACCTCCTTCCTCCTGCTGGTGATCCTTCTAGTGATACCTAAAGATCTACAATTGTGTTCAAAATAATAGGAGTCCAACATCACTAACCAGATCGGCCACTGTTTTTTGGTATAAATTTCTACATGACAAATCATTTACTAGTAGGTGTAGTAGAGTAATAGAAAACCGACAGACCCAACAGTCATGACATGCATGCTGCTGATTCTGTGTAATTGAACCATTAATTGAAAGGGGCCTGTTCAAAATAATAGCAGTGTGGAATTCAATTAGTGAGGTCATTCAGTCTGTGAAAACAGGTGTCACACAGATGGTCCTTATTTAAGGACGAAGGCAGCAAATGTTGTACATGGTGGGTATAGTGCATTTCTCTCTGAAAATCTGAGTAAAATGGGTCGTTCCAGACATTGTTCAGAAGAACAGCGTACTTTAATTAAAAAGTTGATTGGAGAGGGTAAATCATATAAAGAAGTTCAGAAACTGATAGGTGGCTCAGCTAAAATGATCTCAAATGCTTTAACATGGCAACCAAAACCAAAAAGACGTGGAAGAAAATGGAAAACTACCATTCAAATGGATTGAAGAATAGCCAAAAGGGCCAAGACTCAGCCAATGATCAGCTCCAGGGTGATGAAAGAAGGTGTAAAGTTACCTGTGATTACTGTAACAATTGGACGATGCCTATGTGAAGCCAAGCTATCGACAAGAAGCCCCCACAAAGTCCCATTGTTGAAAAAAACAACATGTGCTGAAGAGGTTACAATTTGTCAAAGAACACATTGACTGGCCTAAAGAGAAATGGTGCAACATTTTGTGGACTGATGAAAGCAAGATTGTTCTTTTTGGGTCTAGGGGGTGCAGACAGTTAGTCAGAAGACCCCCCAAACGCTGAATTCAAGCCACAGTACACTTTGAGTACAGTAAAGCATGGCGGCCCAAGCATCATGATATGGGCATGTTTCTCATGCTATGGCATTGCTCCTATTTATCTCATATCAGGGATTATGGATCAGTTTGAATACATCAAAATACTTGAAGACGTCGTGTTGCCTTATGCAGAAGATGAAAAGCCCTTGAAATGGGTGGTTCGACAATACAACGACCCCAAACACACCAGTAAGGGAGCAGCATCTTGGTTCCAGACCAACAAGATTCACATTATGGAGTGGACAGCCCAATTCCCGGACCTTAATCCAATAGAAGACTTGTGGGGTGACATCAAAAATGCTGTTTCTAAGAAATGCAGAGGAATTGTGGAATATAGTGCAATCGTCCTGGGCTGGAATACCTGTTCTCAGGTGACAGAGGTTGGTGGACTCCATGCAACAGTGCTTATACAACTAAATATGAGTTCAGTGATTCACAGCAAAGCTAAATCTTCAAGCTGTTTTCAGTTTATACAGTAAATATTTGAGTTTGTAAAGAAAAATGCAGACACCGCTATTTTTTGGAAAAGCCTAATATTCCTTTTTCTTCACTTTCTGTAAAGTAATAACAAAATTTGAAATATTTTTCTTCATGTTTTGATTTGGAATAGACCGTGCCGTGTTCCTGATGCATTTGCATGTATGGAAATAAAAGCTATTATAAGGATTTTGAGCTTTACTCACTTTTTTTAACTGCTTGCCGCCCGCCCACCGTCAAATGATGGCGGGGTGGTGCGGCTCTCGTTCTGGGACGGCGTCATATGACGCCGTCCCAGAACGGCCGCTCTTGAGCCGCGTTGCTAGGACACGGCGCAACCCCGATCTCTGTAAAGAGCCGCATCCGCCGCTCTTTAACCATGTGATCGGCTGTGTCCAATCACAGCCGGTCACATGTAAACAAGGAAGTGCCGGTAATCGGCGCTCCTCGCCTCACACTGGCAGAGTGTGTGGCGAGGAGAGCCGATCAGCGGCATCTCCACGCAGGGGGAAATCTAGGAATGTAATCAGGGCATTGATCATCAGTGCCCTGATTACAATATTGCAAAATAGTGTCACAAATCAGTGCCCACCATTACCCACCAATGCCAGCTATCAGTGTCCACCAGTGGCAGCAATCAGTGCTCATTAGCAATGCCAGTCAGTGCTGGCAATCAATGCCGCCTATCAGTGCTGCCCATCAATGCCCATCACTGCTGTCAATCAATGCCCATCAGTAATGCCCATCAGTGTCACCCATCAGTGGCACCCATCAATGCCCATCAGTGCCCATCAGTACCACCTTTCCGCGCTACCTATCAGTGCCCACCAGTGCCGCCTATCAGTGCCCATCAGTGCCACCTAACAGTGCCCATCAGTGCCGCCTATCAGTACTCATCAGTGCCACATATCAGTGCCACCTATCAGGGCCCATAACTGCGGCATATTAGTGCCTCCTCATCAGTGCCACCTAATCAGTGCCCATAAGCGCCACCTCATCTGTGCCCATAAGTGCCACCTCATCAATGCCCACTAGTTCAGCCTATCAGTGCCCATCAGTGAGGCCTCATCAGTGCACATCACTGAAGGTGAAAAATTACTTAGTTACAAAATTTACTGACAGAAAAAAAGTAAAAAAAACTTTTTTTTTCAAAATTTTTGGTCTTTTTTTTTTTTTTAAATAAAAAGCCCAGCAGTGATTAAATCCCACCAAAAGAAAGCTCTATTTGTGTGAAGAAAATGATAAAAAAAATTTGTTTGGGTACATTGTAGCATGACCACGCAATTGTCATTCAAAGTGAGACAGCGCTGAAAGCTGAAAAATGGCCTGGGCAGGAAGGGGGTGTAAGTGCCCGGTAGGCAAGTGGTTAAACACATTGCTATTATTTTTAACACAACTGTATATATAGAGGAATCAGGACCTCCTGATGATGATTCTTCTAGTAATGCACCCAGAATTCTGTTGACTTCACCACTGCCAGTCATTGAGTTCTTGTCAAGTTAACTAATGCATGGTATATTTGGTCTCAGCATGTAGGTTTCAGCAGCCTCCAGTCATAAAGGGGTATATTTGATATATGCAGCCTACATATAATATGTAATCAAAGCCCTTTAATAATACTGACAGCCGGCTGCTACTTAGAGGGGGTGGGAGAGTACAGTTCTGCTGAAAACACTTTCCCTCAGTCTAGAATCCCACCACAATATTGTCTGTCATTTTAGAAACCACCAGCTAAAATAAGACTTTTCCAGCTCGTTCACTGGAAGAAAACATCGGGTTCTGATGTATATATTGTTTTGTTTGGCCACATTTACTATGCAAGGTCTCATACATACGGACATAATTAATTTAAGCCTGTCAACACCAGATCTTGCTGCAAGAAGCTGGCAGAAAGATCCAGAGTAAAAAATATGTGTAACGGCGTATAAAATAATTGTGTCTATGCACGTGCAGAATTTAGAAGCCCGCTTGTGTAAATTCATTCCAATGGCTAGCACAATCTTTCAGGGTGGTAGAATGGGCAAGAATGCATGAGGTAGGAATGGTCAGCTCAGATTCAGAGGTGGGCTCCTCATCCTGAATGTCATAAATGACCTAGAGAGTGGATCAACCCGACTGTTGCAGGAACCAGGTTTGTACGCGATAGTAAAATTAAAATGGGAAAAGAAAAGACTCCTCCTGGCCAGTCTGGGATTCAGTCATTTGGCATTCTGTAGGTACTGCAGATTTTTATGGTCAGTGAAAATTGTTATGGAATGCGGGGAACCCTCCAAGAGATGACGCCACTCCTCCAACGCCAATTTAATCACAAGAAGTTCCTGATCACCAATAGTGTACTTTTTCTCTGCCTGAGGACATTTTATGGATGAAAAACGCACATGGTTGACGTTTTTCCTCAAAGGACTGAAGAAGCACAGCTCCCACCCCAGTTGAGGAAGCCTCCACTTCAATAAAAAATAGAACGCACAGCTGTGAGGGTACAGTCCCTAAGCTGATACACAGACCAGAGAGGTAAGCAGACAGACAGGACACGAAACATTACTGCAGATTCATGACACGGGTATTGGTAGTTCTGGCAGTGTGGGAAGGTGCCAAGTCCTGCTGGAAAATGAAATCATCATCTCCATAAAGCTGGTCAGCAGAGGAAAGCATGAAGTGCTCTAGAATTTCCCGGTAGAGGGCTAAGTTGTGAGAAAAGATGGTCCGCAGCTCCTTACTTGCCCTTTAAAATTCGTGTTGATTTTGGACTTGATAAAACACAGTGGACCAACACAAGCAGATGACATGGCTCTCCAAATCATCACGGACTGTGGAAAATTTTGCATTTCATTTGGAAATCAGGTTTCCAGAGTCTGGAGGAAGAGGCACAGAATCCAAGTTGCATGAGGTCCAGTGTGAAGTTTCCAGAGTCAGTGATGATTTGGGGAGTCATGTCATCTGCTATTATTACCTTTTGTCTCCACTTGACCCTCCCTTCTAGATTGTAAGCTCTAACGAGCAAGGCCCTCTGATCCCTCCTGTATTGATTTGTATTGTAAGTGTACTGTCTGCCCCATGTTGTAAAGCGCTGCCCAAACTGTTGGCACTATATAAATCCTGTATAATAATAATAATAATAATAATCTGCTGGTGTTGGTCCACTGTGTTTTATCAAGTCCAAGGTCAGCGCAGCCCTCTAGCAGAAATTCTAGAGCACTTCATGCTTCTCTCTGCTGGCCAGCTTTATGGAGATGCTGATTTCATTTTCCAGCAGGACTTGGCACCTGCCCACACTGCCAAAAGTACCAATACCTGGTTTAATGATCATGGTATCACTGTGCTTGATTGGCCAGCAAACTCGCCTGACCTACACCCCATAGAAAGTCTGTGGGGTATTGTCAAGAGGAAGATGAGAGACACCAGACCCAACAATGCAGACAAGCTGAAGGTTGCTATCAAAGCAACCTGGGCTTCCATAACACCTCAGCAGTGCCACAGGCTGATCGCCTCCACGCCACATTGATGCAGTAATTCACGCAAAAGAAGCCCCGGCCAAGTATTGAATGCATACTATACTGTACATGGACATACTTTTCAGTCAGCCAACTAATCTGTATTAAAAATGCTTTTTTTTCTTTGTCTTATGTAATATTCTAATTTCCTGAGATACTGAATGTTGGGTTTTCACTAGCTGTAAGCCATAATCATCTAAATTAAAAAAAAAATGCTTGAAATATATCACTCTGCATGTAACACATCTATATAATACATATGCATTTTACTTTATGAATTGAATTACTGAAATAAATTAACTTTTTGATGATATTTAAATTTTTTGAGATGCAGGAAACAGCTTTTTTTAAAATTTTTCTATTTGAACGCAGTGCTAGAATACACCACTAAATGGCGCCATATGAAAAAAAGTTAAAATAAGCAAAGCGTTTAATTCAAATAATATAATATAGTGATTTTAAATAATTACATTCCACCTATGTCTGAAAAATATCATGGTGCCACGTGTTAAAGTAATATGAAGAAAGAAAATAATGGACAGGATTTTTAAGGCACCAGTTGAGTAACAACTGTTTACAATTTATAAAATTCACCACAAATTTTATTTATAAAAAAATTCTTAAAAAGAGACCAATGGTCACAGTAATTTTTTAAAAAAACAATAACCCATCATATCCATACATATATTAATCAATTTAAAACCATCAAATCCACATTTAGGCATAAAGAAGCCTATAGTAGTAGAAATAGGCTCCAACATGTTTCAACATTCAGATACTGTTCATCTTCTTCAGGGGGTCAGTGAATTGATGCATTCTGGAAAAAAAAACCACAAAAATGTAACAATAGACTAGAAGTGATATAATAAACACGGTATCTCACAAAAGTGAGTACACCCCTCACAGAAATGACACTTTGCTACAATGTAAAGCAGTGAGTGTACAGCTTGTATAACAGTGTAAATTTGCTGTCCCCTCAAAATAACTCAACACACAGCCATTAATGTCTAAACCGCTGGCAACAAAAGTGAGTACACCCCTAAGTGAAAATGTCCAAATTGGGCCCAAAGTGTCAATATTTTGTGTGGCCACCATTATTTTCCAGCACTGCCTTAACCCTCTTGGGCATGGAGGTCACCAGAGCTTCACAGGTTGTCACTGGAGTCCTCTTCCACTCCTCCATGACGACATCACGGAGCTGGTGGATGTTAGAGACCTTGTGCTCCTCCACCTTCTGTTTGAGGATGCCCCACAGATGCTTAATAGGGTTTAGGTCTGGAGACATGTTTGGCCAGTCCATCATCTTTACCCTCAGCTTCTTTAGCAATCCAGTGGTCATCTTGGAGGTGTGTTTGGGGTCGTTATTATGTTGGAATACTGCCCTGCGGCCCAGTCTCCAAAGGGAGGGGATCATGTTCTGCTTCAGTATATCACAGTACATGTTGGCATTCATGGTTCCCTCAATGAACTGTAGCTCCCCAGTGCCGGCAACACTCATGCAGCCCCAGACCATGACACTCCCACCACCATGCTTGACTGTAGGCAAGACACACTTGTCTTTGTTCTCCTCACCTGGTTGCCCTCACACACGCTTGACACCATCTGAACCAAATAAGTATATCTTGGTCTCATCAGACCACAGGACATGGTTCCAGTAACCCATATCCTTTGTCTACTTGTCTTGTGCATCATCTTTAGAAGAGGCTTCCTTCTGGGACGACCAATTTGATGCAGTGTGCAGCGTATGGTATGAGTACTGACAGGCTGACCCCCCCACCCCTTCAACCTCTGCAGCAATGCTGGCAGCACTCATATGTCTATTTCCCAAAGGCAACATCTGGATATGAAGCTGAGCACGTGCACTCAACTTCTTTGGTCGACCATGGCGAGGCCTGTTCTGAGTGGAACCTGTCCTGTTAAACCGTTGTATGGTCTTGGCCACTGTGCTGCAGCTCAGTTTCAGGGTCTTGGCAATCTTCTTATAGCCTAGGCCATCTTTATGTAGAGCAACAATTCTTTTCTTCAGATCCTCAGAGAGTTCTTTGCCATGAGGTGCCACGTTGAACTCCCAGTGACCAGTATGAGAGAGTGAGAGCGATAACACCAAATTTAACACACCTGCTCCCCATTCACATCTGAGACCTTGTAACACTAATGAGTCACATGACACCGGGGAGAGAAAATGGCTAATTGGGCCCAATTTGGACATTTTCACTTAGGTGTGTACTCACTTTAGTTGCCAGCGGTTTAGACATTAATGGCTGTGTGTTGAGTTATTTTGAGGGGACAGCAAATTTACACTGTTATACAAGCTGTACACTCACTACTTTACATTGTAGCAAAGTGTCATTTCTTCAGTGTTGTCACGTGAAAAGATAAAATAAAATATCCACAAAAATGTGAGGGGTGTACTCAGTATTACTTAGTATTATAAGTATTATATTTTCTTTGTCTTCCTAGAGTTCAGCTTTAAGCCATCAGTTTATATTCATTAGGAAATCTCTTCCTTCTAAGAGCTGCAATAAATGGCATTGACAACCCTTGTGTTTATACGGCTTCACAGTGAAATAACTATAACCCAACTTATTGCCTGTTTTTTTTTTTTTTCACATCTTCCTTCCGTATGGTGTCTAATCTTCTAGCAATTTAACGCATCTTCAGATTTGCTCATTTTTAGCCTGATGAATGTTGGCGCGCTGTGATATTAATAAAACCAGGCACAGCACATTTTGCTAAAAAATTATTTCTACCCAAAATCATTAGTAGCATTTGGATGGTTCTATTACATGAATCATTTACCCTTTAAAGTAAGAAAAGCATTTGCACTTCGCAACTTTGCTGACTTTTTTGCTTGAACTTATTTTTATCGATTTCATTTATTAAAGAACGGTTCCATTGCAGAGATGCTGATCTATGTAGAACCTTTGTTCCTTGGCTCTTCTCCATCTTGTTATTCAGGAAATATTAGAGCAGACCGTGTTTCATATTTATAACGGTAGAGTGTTAGGCTGCCTAACCACAGGACCTCCGAAGGGTTTTACCCCCCTTCATGACCAGGGCATTTTTTTTTGCTATTAATCACTGCGCTACTTCAACTGGTGATTGTGCGGTCCTGCAATGCTGTACCCAAATGAAATTGATATCATTGTTTTCACACAAATAGAACTTTCTTTTGGTGGTATTTGGTCAGCACTGGGTTTTTAATTTTTTTTATTATATAAACCAGTGGCGGTTGGTGTTTTTTTTCTTTTGGGGGGGCAAACAACAAGCCCCCCCCACTGTCTGCCAGTCGGGATCCTCCGGCACTTACCCCCTCTAGGTGGCGGGCATCAGCGGGCATCTGGCTGCTGTGGGCATCGGGCAGTGTCAGGAATCAGTTAGGGCTGGGCATCAGGCAGAGGTGGGTATCGGCAGGCATCTGGCAGCGGCGGCATCAGGCAGCGGCGGGTATTAGGCATCAGGCAGCAGCGGCACTGGCAGGCATCAGGCAGCGACGGGCATCAGGCATCATTGGGCATCAGGCAACAGCGGGCGTCAGGCATCAGGCAGCGGCGGGCATCGGGCTCCTGTGTGTTCTTCTCATCCTCGCTTCCGCCAAGTGGCGGGCATCTGCTGACATAAGGCTGCAGCGGGGATCTGGGCATCGGCGGACATCAGGCTGCGGCGGGGATTGCCCCCCGCTGTCTGCCGGTCGGTCCTCCGGCACTTACCCTATCTGGGTGGCGGGCATCGGTGGGCATCTGGCAGCGGCGGCATCAGGCAGCGGCGGGTATTAGGCATCAGGCAGCAGCGGGCATTGGCAGGTATCAGGCAGCGACGGGCATCAGGCATCATTGGGCATCAGGCAACAGCGGGCGTCAGGCATCAGGCAGTGGCGGGCATCGGGCTCCTGTGTGTTCTTCTCATCCTCGCTTCCGCCAAGTGGCGGGCATCTGCTGACATAAGGCTGCAGCGGGGATCTGGGCATCGGCGGACATCAGGCTGCGGCGGGGATTGCCCCCCGCTGTCTGCCGGTCGGTCCTCCGGCACTTACCCTATCTGGGTGGCGGGCATCGGGTAGCAGTGGGCATCGGTGGGCATCTGGCAGCAGTGGGCATCAGGCAGCGTCCGGCATCGGGCAGTGGCAGGAATCAGGCAGGGGTGGGCATCAGGCATCAGGCAGTGGCAGGCATGGGCTGGCATCAGGCAGTGGCGGGCATCAGGCATCGCGGGCGTCAGGCATCAGACAGCGGTGGGCAAACTAAAAAAGACTGAACATTTTGAAAAAAATATATATATTTTCTACTTTCTGTTACAAAACATATTGCATAAAATAACATTTCTTAATAAATTTGGGCCAAAATGTATTTTGCTACGTCTTTGATAAAAACCAAACTGCGTTTTTGGGGACACTAGTATAGTTCTGATTGTGATACTTGATATTTCAAAATAATTATCCGTACAGACACTATAAGGGTAATGGCGGTGATCAGCGACTTATAGTGTGACTGTGATAGTGTGGTGGGCAATCTGGGGCTAACTGACACTGATGTCGCTGGTGACACTAATACAGAGATCGGTAATAATACTGTACTAATGACACTGGCTGGGAAGGAGTTAAAGTGATTGTAAACGATCATCTTGTAAAACAACCCATTCAGTTTAAAATAACAATGAAAGAGAAAACATTTTTATATAGATTAAAAAAAAAAAAAAACCATTATAAATACTAGACAGTAGAACAAATCATTTGTTTCATTTCGTTTAGTTGTTTGCATAAATGTGTTTAGTTAAATTTGTTTAATTGCTTCAATTAATTTTCAGAATTTGGTTTGTTTATTCAAAATTGCATCAATTCGAATGTTTCGAATTCCATTTTTATTCTTTCTATTCCATTCTTTTCTATTGTTTTATTTTCTGTTCTATTCATTTCTATTATATTCTATTCAAATTTGAATTTGTTCTATTTGAAATTAAAATTTTGGAAAACGGTTATATTGTTATATTCTTTATAGTCTATTATTTTCTATTGTTTGTTCTATTCTATTCTGTTTTAATTTTTTCTATTTTATTTTATTTTATGTTCTATTTAAATTCAAGTTTATTCTATTCGAAATTTTGAATTTCAAAAGATGGTTATATTCTTTCTATTCTATTTTTTTTTATTCTATTATATTCTTTTCTATTCTAGTCAGTTCTATTATTTTATTTTATATTCGATTACTATCTATTATATTATATTCAAATTTGAATTTATTTGAATGTTGGGAAATGGTTATATTCATTTATTTTATATATTGTTTTATTCTATTCCAATTTAAATTTATTCTAATTGAAGTTTGAATTTCAGAAGATGGTTATATTATTTCTATTTTATTCTATTCTATTTTTATTCTATTGTTTTCCTGTATTTTCTATACTATGTTATTCTTTTATTATCTATTCTATTTTTTCTATGCTATTTTTTCTATTTTTTTATTTTGTATTCTGTTCTGTTTTACGCTATTATATTCTATTCTTTTATTTTCTATTCTATTCTTTTCTATTTATTAATATTGTTTTCTATTCTATTCCTTTATTTTCTATTCTATTTTATTCTCTTTGGAAATTCAAATTCGATGTGAAAACTATTCAAATTAGATTAGAACACTCAAATTTAAATTTCGCCCAAAATTTAGGTTCGTTATTTCGGAATCGTTCAAATTTGTTCAAATTCATCTGAATTTCAATTTGGAACTAAACAAACCGCACATGTCTAATAAAATACCTTTTTTCTCTTTTTTACAAATGATCACATACCCTGTTATCTTGTATTCTGTTCGGTTTTACTCTATTATATTCTAGTCTTTTATCCTCTATTCTATTCTTTAATTTTCTATTATATTCTAGTCTTTTATCCTCTATTCTATTCTTTAATTTTCTATTATATTCTTTTCTATTCTATTCCTTTATTTTCTATCCTATTTCATTTTCTTCAGAAATTCGAATTTCATTTGAAAACTATTCAAATTCGATTCAAATTCGATTCGAAAACTATTTGAATTCAAATTTCATCCAAAATGTTGATTCGTTATTTTAAATTTGTTTAAATTCGTTACTATTGTAATTTGTAAATTTGAATACATCCAAATTTCTGAATAACGAAAAATTTGTCCGAATTTCAATTCTGAACAAAACGAACTGCACATGTCTAATAAATTCCTTTTTTCCCTTTTTTATATAAATGATCACATACTCTCTGTTCTCAACTGCAAAAGAGCTGGGGGAAGGAGAAGCAGCAGCAGCACACTGAGCTTCCCAGTGAATAGCTGTGCAGCAAGGGTCTGTCAAGACAAGTCTGATCTTTGGAGAAGAGTACACTTGTTCCCAGCACAGCTAGAGAACTGACCACGCTGTGCTCTCCTGCTTAGTGTGGTCAGTTATTAATAGGAAGCAGAGGACTAGCAGGAACACCAGGGATCTCACACAAAGGAAGCAATACAAAGAGAACATGATGCTTTCTTATAAAAGTACATGGTACAGC
Organism: Aquarana catesbeiana; assembly: GCF_042186555.1. Taxonomy (NCBI): domain Eukaryota; kingdom Metazoa; phylum Chordata; class Amphibia; order Anura; family Ranidae; genus Aquarana; species Aquarana catesbeiana. Next base: position 626,274,544 of record NC_133328.1, on the reverse strand, counting down.
AGGCACATACAATATATTGTCAAAAGTATTGGGACAAGACAAAGAAGTGGTCACACACCGAGACTCCAAAATGGGCTTGATGTTATCTTTATTGTCACAAGTTGTCAGACAAACACAGGGTAAAAGTATCGGGACGCCTGCCTTTACAAACACATGAACTGTAATGCCATCCCAGTCTTAGTCCGTAGGGCTCAATATTGAGTTGGCCCACCCTTTGCAGCTATAGCAGCTTCACCTCTTCTGGGAAGGCTGTCATTTGTGAGGTCAGGTACTGATGTTGGACGAGAAGGCCTGGCTCACATTCTCTGCTCTAATTCACCCCAAAGGAGTTCTATTGGCTTGAGGTCAGTCTTGAGGTCAGGACTCAGGCCAGTCAAGTTCCTCCACCCCAAACTCGCTCATCCATGTATTTATGGACCTTGCTTTGTGCACTGGTGCGCAGTCATGTTGGAACAGGAAGGGGCCATTCCCAAACTGTTCCCACAAAGTTGGGAGCATGAAATTGTCCAAAATGTCTTGGTATGCTGACACCTTAAAGGGGTTGTAAAGGTTCATGTTTTTTCACCTTAACGCATCCTATGCATTAAGGTGAAAAAACACCTGGCAGTCACCGGCCCCCAAGCTCCCCCCCCGTCTTACTTACCTGAACCCCTTCATTCAGTCGGTGGGGATGCGCTATCTCTCTCTCCACGGACTCCCAGCTCTTGATTGGATAGCAGCCATTGCCTCCCGCTGCTGTCAATCTAATCCAATGACGCGGCCATGGATCAGTGCACGAAGCAAGGTCCACAAAGACATGAATGAGCGAGTTTGGGAGGAACTTGACTGGCCTGCACAGAGTCCTAACCTCAACCCGATAGAATACCTTTGGGATGAATTCGAGCGGAGACTGCGAGCCAGGCCTTCTCGTTCAACATCAGTGCCTGACCTCACAAAATGCGCTTCTGGAAGAATGGTCAAACATTCCCATAGACACACTCCTAAACCTTGTGGACAGCCTTCCAGAAGAGCTGAAGTTGTTGTAGTTGCAAAGGGAGGGCCGACTCAATATTGAACCCTACGGAGAAAGAAAGAAAGAAAGAAAGAAAGAAAGAAAGAAAGAAAGAAAGAAAGAAAGAAAGAAAGAAAAAGAAAGAAAGAAAGAAAGAAAGAAAGAAAGAAAGAAAGAAAGAAAGAGAGAGAGAGAGAGAGAGAGAGAGAACGAAAGAAAGAAAGAAAGAAAGAAAGAAAGAAAGAAAGAAAGAAAGAAAGAAAGAAAGAAAGAAAGAAAGAAAGAGAGAAAGAGAGAAAGAAAGAAAGAAAGAAAGAAAGAAAGAAAGAAAGAAAGAAAGAAAGAAAGAAAGAAAAGAAAGAAAGAAAGAAAGAAAGAGAGACTGCGGCGGCTGGTCGGCAAGTGGTAAACACATTATAGTATAAAAAGGAAAAATTGAGTTTGTAATTTTCAAAAACCATGTTTTGTTTGTTTTTTTTGCACATCCAGTCACAACAATCCTGTTTCCTAAGTGAATAACAGCCAATTGGAATTGACTGATCTCTGACCTCAGCAAACAGAAACAGGAATGCTACGCGTTGTTTCACTTAACACACCATCATTGCCCGACTCTACTGAATACATCTGGTGTATCTTCCACTTGAAACATTTTATACTTGGCTTAGTGAATAAATAGAATTAATGATACATTAGTGCATTTGCATAAGACACTCTAAAGGTTAGCAGCAGTTATAACATCATATTAAAAAGGATAATCACACACTGCCACATTAGCTCAGGAAAGTACTTTAAATTGACCGAACGATAAATGTTAAACTCGCCGGAAGAGCCAGTTTTATCTTTGAAATTAAGATAATTATACTGGACAGTCTTTATCTTCCCCTAAAGGTCATGGCATTAGCAGAGAATGTTAAACTTTGGATATACCACCTGTATACAGCACCCATTAGAGATGTTGCACTTTAATCCCTTATTCTGAAAACTTTTGATTTATGAAAACTCCTGCAAACTGCTGACTTCTGTCCAATCAGGAAATGCAGACAGGAAAATAGAGAGAGAGAGATGGCACTCAAGATGAGTTGTGTGTTGTGAGACTGTTGGGTAGTTCTGTGTTAGTGTAGCGCCCGCTAGTATGCTAGAAGCGTAAATAGTTTTTTTTGTACAGAGTAGGTAAATTGTCAGGCTTGGCTGGCAGCCAAGCCTGTGTTGTTTCATCTGGGTCAGGGGAGTGACTCAGGGAGGCTGGTATGACTCACAGGCAGCATCTCTAAGACCTGCCCCTACATCTAGAAACTGGTAGAAGATTTGAATCTAGAAGAATGGGAGTGGAGGTGAGGAGGAGCTGCCTGTGCCTTGATTATTCTGAGGGCCCTGACCAATTCCCAACAGATGGGTTGGCAAAGGGGCAGGCCCTCTCAAATACTGAGGGTCAGCCCAGCTGGGTCAGTGGAAATCAGGTGGAAGATAAAGATGGAGTGTTAGGCTGTCGGTGGCCCTTGAGGGAGCCCCTAGTCTGAGGGGGGTGTACTCAGGCCTGGGCTTTGGTGCGGAAGGGACCCTCTTCACAACAAACAGAGGTGCCCTGACTAGGAAGCACAGGAGCAAGGTTGAAGACAGCAGGAGCATACTACTCCAGAAAGGAAAACAGCCAGGAGGGCTGGTGAGTATGACAGTCAGAGGACTGAGAGGCATACTTGAGAGGACTGGGTGAAAGCAGTCTGGGATGGATGCAGAGTCAGTCTGGGAGGACTGTGGAGTCTTAGCCAGGAGGGCTAGTGAAAGGGGCAGCTGCAGCCAGAAGGGGTGGCAGTGCCTGAAAAGGTGGTGCTGGGATAAGCAGCCACAGAAGTAGGACAGCTGAGCATTGGGACTTCTTTTTTGCCACACTATCAAAGGGGCCCACCGTCCCTGCCTGCAAAGGGCATTTGCTACAGGACTGTTTGTGCTATTATCAGTCCATCCATACAGTGCCAGCTGGACCTGGGAGTTGTTGATTTACAAGCAAGATTGTGCTGGAGGTAGAAGGAGGAGTGTATATACAGGCTGTATATAGTTTGTCTCCCTGAAGAGTTCTGCTATTGATCAAGTGGGAAACTCATAATACCCTCAACCCTATCCAAGTTCAATTCCCCTAATAAAATACAAAGCTCCAAGGACTGATTCTTGACTCCAGCATGTGGTGGAAAATTCTGTGTGCCTGGCTGTGCAGGGTGGGAGATACCAACATTCACCAGCGGCACATGCGGGCGTAGCGCTACACTAGGTTAAGGGTTGAGGTGTAGTTGAATGGTGGCTTCCTGGGTTCTGAGAAAAACCTGTAATATCCATTAAACTGTTGCTGTTCTGTACTAAGTTAAGGGTTAAGGTTAAGGAGGATAAGGACTTTGTGAGCTCTGGGAAGAGCCTGGAACATCTATGAGACTTTTAGCTAATTCTGTGCCAGGTTATAGGGTTGAGGTTTAGGTCAATGAGGGCTTTTTGAGATCCCAGAAAAGCCTGGTGAATTTATGAAACTATTGGGTAGTTCTGTGCAAGATTAATGGTTGAGGTTTATGTGAATGAGGACCTCTTTTTCTCTAAAGAGAGCCCAGATCATTCATAAGACTGTTGGATAATTCTGTGCCAGGTAAAGGGTTGAGATTTAGGTGAATGAGGGCTTCTTGTGCTCTGAGGAGAGTCTGAAGCAACCATGAGACTGTTCTGTGCCAGGTTAAGGGTTGATGCTTAGATTAATGAGGGCTTCTTTAGCTTTAAAAGGAGTCTGGGGCATCCAAGAGACTGTTGGGTAGCTCTGTGCCAGGATAGAGGTTGAGGTTTAAGTGAATGAGGCTTCCTGAGCTCTGAGAGGAGCCTGGAGCATCTATGAGACTGATGGGTAGTTATCTGCCAGGTTAGTGGTTAAGGTTTAGGTGAATGAGGGCTTTCTGAGCTCTGAGAAGAGTCTGTAGCATCTTTGAGACAGTGGGGTAGGCATCTATGAGCCTATTGGATAGCCATGTGCCAGGTTGAGGTTTAGGTGAATAAGCGCTTCCTGAGCTCTGAGGGGAACCTGATGCATCCATGAGACTGTTGGGTAGTTCTGTGCCAGGTTGAGGTTTAGGTGAATGATTAGAAAAAGGCAAAAATGGAAAACAAAGGACTTTTGAGGTGCCACTTTATAACCCCAAGAGAGTGAATACTCGACAAATACAATTTTAAGAGTTTATTAACAACATAATTCCTTAAAACATCCATATGTACATAAAAACCATTATGGTACAATTTATGACTGCATATATCAGATTTCCTAAAAAAGGTGCACATTCTGCTAGGCCATAGCCAGTAAATAACCATACATATGTATTTACAAAATCCTATTCAATCTACAACAGGTTTTTAGGCCAGACTGCAGAAAATAGGGTGCAAGTCTCTACGCGTTTCACCATTGAATGGCTTCCTCAGGAGACCCTATTATATTAGGGAATAATTCATGATTACCTACAAAATCCATACATATTTATAAGTCCTAAAACATAAGTGCAAACATAAATAAATGCTGAGTACTCACAAACATATAATTGAGATCTTACAGTGCTAAATCCAATTAGAAAGGGTATCCCAGGTCGCCTCACACAGCATGGAGATGGCACATTGGGTGCAAGCAACTGATAATGAGCCCTTAGAGGACAATGCATGATCTGATGTCACTACATCAATGTGCCACATCGGCAGAAAGGGTTCAGGTATGTCTCCGGACATGCGCGACCCTAATAGGAACCTTGCATGTCCAGAAATGGTGGCGCGGAGCTCAAAACCTCATAGCTGAGTATCCATTTGGTGAATGAAGGATTCCTGAGCTCTCCGTGCCTGGAGCATCCATGAAACTGAGTTCTGTGTTAGGATAGGGTGGAGGTTTAGGTGAATGAGGACTTCCTGAGCTCTGAGAAGAGATTAGAGCATCCATGAGACTGTTGGATAGCTCTGTGCTAGGTTAAGAGTTGAGGTCTGAGTAAATGAGGGCTTTCTGAGCCCTGAGAAGTGCCTGGAGCATCTATATTATATTACCACAAGTATTGGGATGCCTGCCTTTACACGCACATAAACTTTAATGATATCCTAGTCTTAGTCTGTAGGGTTTAATATTGAGTTGGCCCAACCTTTGCAGCTATAACAGCTTCAACTCTTCTGGGAAGGCTGTCCACAAGGCCTGCACAGAGTCCTGATGCCAACCTGATAGAACTCCCTTTGGATGAATTAGTATGGAGACTGCGAGCCAGGCCTTCTCGATCACATCAATGTCTGACCTCACAAATGCGCTTCTGGAAGAATGGTCAAACATTCCCATAGACACACTCCTAAACCTTGTGGACAGCCTTCCCAGAAGAGTTGAAGCTGTTATAACTGCAAAGGGTGGGCCAACTCAATATTGAACCCTACGAACTAAGCCTGGGATTCCATTAAAGTTCATGTGCGTGTAAAGGCAGGTGTCCAAATACTTTTGGTAATATAGTGTATGATACTTTTGGGTAGTTCTGTGCCAGGTTAAGGGTTGAGGTTTAGATGAATGGGGACCTCTTTAGATCTAAAGTATTCCAGGAGCATCCATGAGACAGTTGGCTAGCTCAATGCAAGGTTAAGGGTTGAGGTTTAGGTGAATGAGGGCTTCCTGCTTTGTGGAGAACCTGAAATGTCTTTGAGACTGTTGGGTAGCTGGTTGAGGCTTAGGTGAATGAGGGCTTGATGAGTTCTGAGTGGAGCTGGAATCATCCATGAGACTATTGGGTAGCTCTATGTGAGGTTAAGCTTTGAGGTTTAGAGGAATGAGGACTTCCTGGGCTCTTTGAAGAGACTACAGCATCCATGAGACTGTTGGGTAGCTCTGTACCAGATTAAAGGTTGAGAGCACAGATGTTTTGTGCAAAGTAAGGCGAGAGCCTGTGGATTGCAATAATGAAAGGTACCATCTACCTTGAGTTGAAGAATCAAAAAAGAAGTGCTGAGAGCAGAATTGCACTTTTGAACCCTACTGGACTACCATTAATCACAAATCTCTGATCATGAATCATGCAGGCATTGCAACAACATTAAGGTGCCAATTGTGACAAAACTACGTTAGGAGGCATAGTAAGCACAGCCAAGAATTGCAGAGACAGTAAAATTTACATGATTGTGTCATCTCTGAACTGGCATCTCAGATCAGAAAGTAGATGGTGTCCTTTGATGATGGTTAAACAAAGATAGCGCTGTAGTTCTGAAGAGGAAAGCACATCATTTCATTGTCAAGAGGAGTACTGTGAAGGGTAATAAATGCTTGGATGAGTGCCCCCTCTTACATTACTTAGCAATGCAAGGTATTTACATGAAAATATCTACTGCTAGGCCCACTTTAACCACTTCCCATCCATAAAACGTACCATACATCTTTGGATGGGAAGGGTGATATTCTGCAGCAAATGTGAGTCATAGTGCCTGGGTCCTTAAAACAACTCCAGCAGGTATTTGAAATAGACGGGTCTATTTTATGTAAAGTGGTAGGGCATCAATACCACATGGATAGGATCTTATAATTGCGCTCCTGTGCTCTAGCAGATATGGAGATCTTATAAGTAAATGTCAGCATTTTGTCCCAGTCAAAGTCAGTGCTTGGAGTATCAAGTTCCTGTTCCCATTTAGCATTAAAAGATGGGCCATGTGGTAGGGTGGTCTTCAGTAAAGCCTGGTATATAAGAGATAAGGGGTGAAACGGCCTGTCAGACTGAGTTAGCAAGCTTTTGTAATCAGTAAGTGGTCTGGTTAGAGCAGTTGTGGGTATAATACCGGTTAGGTAATGGCGAAGTTCTGCAGGGTGTGACAGAGTAACGGTTTCTCTTCCTTATTCCAAATAAGAAAACGGGATTGATAAAAAGTAGGAGGGAATGCAAGAGTTCCAAAAAGCGGTGATAATGGGCCAAGTCTTGACATGAGTAAGCCCTTCCCTACATAAGAGTCCCACGTGTGGAGAGTAGAAGCCACTAGGAGGGGTAAGGCATCTGCCTGTGGTCTGTCTTTTTGGTTGGTCCATAGTAGGGACGTGATGTCAGGAGCGAGAAGGTCATTTTCTAGGACCGTCCATAATTTAGAGTCCCGGCTATGATACCAGTCAAGGAATCCTGAGAAAGCAAGATGCTTTATGGTAAAGGAGTATGTGAGGTAAAGCCACCCCTCTTCTAGATTTAGGCAAAAAGAGGGTGGAGCGCTGAATCCTGGGTTTTGTGTTGCCAGATATAATTACATATAAGTGTGTTAACACAAGTAAAGAATCCAGAGGGAGGGAGGAGCGATTGGGACTGTTTGAAAAGTGTATAGCAATTTGGGCAGTATGTCTATTTTAATGACATTCATACGTCCAAACCAAGAGATAATAGGTCTATCGTACGATTTAAGGCAGGTGCGAATAAGGCTGAGCAGGGGTGTGTAGTTTAGGTCTGACAGTTTAGAAAGAGTAGCAGGGATATGGACACCTAAGTATTTAATGGCTAGAGGTTGACACTTAAATGGGAAGTTAGAGCAAAGTCTGGATCTGTCCATAGAGGATAGAGAATTGTTAAGGGCCTCTGTTTAATCAAAGTTGACCTTGAAATTGCTCACAAGTCCAAAGTCTGCAAATTCCTTCATTAGCGAAGGAAGTGAAGTAAGGGGGAAAAAGATATAAATCAGAAGATCGTCTGCGTAGTGACCATTTATAATGATGGGGACCAACCTCAATACCCTTAATATCCGGGTTATTGCGGCTGGCCATAGCAAGGTGTTCCATGGTCAGAACATATGAAAGGGGAGACAGGGGACATCCCTGGCGAGTTCCGTTTAGAATAGCTATTGGGTCTGAGAGGATTCCATTAGAACGTATTCTCGCTGAGGAGTTGGGGTATAGAGCCATGATTTTTTGGAGAATGTTAGATCCCAGTCCTATTTGGTGTAGAGAAGCCCGGAGAAACTCCCAGTGAACACGGTCAAAGGCTTTTTCGGCATCCAATAATACAAGGCAATTTTTCAGACTATGCTTTTGAGCATATTCAATTAAAGAGATGGTTTTCAGGGTGTTATCATGGGCTTCCCGACAAAATTGAAAACATTTATAAAACCAAGCAGTAAAACCGTCTGGGCCTGGGCTTTTATTAGGTTTGAGCGCGGAAATAACACCTAACAGTTCCTCCTCAGAAAATTGCCGGTCCAGATCATTCTCTACATCTGGAGAAAGGGAAGGAAGAGCTGTGTTAGAGATATATTCTGAGATTTTGGATAGGAAAACATCCCGAGAAACATCAGGGGGAGTACAGTGTAGTAGGCAGGTTGTACAAACGCTCAGAAAAGTTTTGAAAGAGGCGACTATCTCTTTAGGGTGATGAGTGAGTTGGCCGCTTGGGTCTTTCAGTTTTGCTATGGAAATGGATCCATATTTAGCATGAAGAGTCCTTCCTAACAATCTGCCAGGCTTGTCTTCCTCTGTATAGAATAATTTGTGAGATCGATCCTTGATAGAGAGGGTTTTGAGATGGAGAAGTTGTAACAACTGGTGTCTAGCATTGGATAAGTCCAGCATGGTGTGTGGGGACCTAGAGCGCTTGTGAGAGGATTCTAAAAGGGCAATCTGTTTCAGCAACTCCTGAATTTGAAATGAGCGAGACCGTTTGATTCTGGTGCCATGTTTGATGAAAACCCCCCTTAGTACACATTTTAGGGCTTCCCATTGGGTAAGGGAGTTTCGTTGTGTTGGTGATCAGAGATAAAGGGGGCTATGGTCTCGGTAATCTCAGCAGCACATACGGTATCTTGGAGTAAAGTCAGTCAGTTTCCAAGTCCGTTCTTGGTTAACAATGTCAGGTAGGGACAGGGATAGATAGATAGATGGGTGCATGGTCTGACCATAAAATATTACCTACTTTACATTGTGGTTGAAACGTCAAAGCAAACTGGCTTATCAAAAAAAAATCTATGCGCGAGTAAGAGTCATGTGCTGCTGAGTAAAATGTGTAGTCCCTATCTGTGGGGTAGAGAATCCTTCATACATCCACTAGATTGTATTTTTTTTTAGTCTAGTGATTTGGAGACACGAGATAGAACTTTTTCCCGTAGTGGAGTCTAGTTGAGGGTCAAGAATGCAACTAAAATCTCCTGTCATTAGGACAACTCCCTCGGCAAAACCCATAAGCATATAGAGATACCGTATTTATCGGCGTATAACACGCGCCGGAGTATAACACGCACCCCAAGTTTAGGAGGGCATTTTAAGGAAAAAAACTTTTAGGAGGGAAGTTTAAGGAAAAAAAACTTACATTTAAATGCCCATCAATGCAACCTTATCAGTGTCCATTTGCAGCCTTGCCCAGTGCCGTTTGCAGCCTTGCCCATTGTCATATGCAGCCTTGCCCAGTGCAGCCTTGCCCATTGTTATATGCAGCCTTGCCCAGTGCAGCCTTGCCCATTGTCATATGCAGCCTTGCCCAGTGCAGCCTTGCCCAGTGCTGTGTGCCGTTTGCAGTTGCCCATTGTCATATGAGCTTTTCCCAGTGCAGCCTTGCCCAGTGCAGCCTTGCCCAGTGCCGTGTGCCATTTGCCGTTTGCAGTGTTTAAATCTGCCGCCAAGATAGAGCCTATGTACTCGGCTCGTCACGCCGCCCCGCCTCCCTGCTGTCTCAGAGGATGAGGAGCGAACGCTGCCGAAAAAGACCGAGCCGAGTGTACTGTGTACTCGGCTCGGCTCGCAGTCCCGCCCAGTCCCGCCATTGGACGGAGTGTTATGTCCATCATAGGAGCTGGGCGGGACTGCGATCGGAGCCGAGCCCTCGGCTCGGTCTTTTTCAGTAGCACTCGCTCTTCATCCTCTCACAGCAGGGAGGCGGGACGGCATGACTGCGAGCGGAGCCGAACACTCGGTCTTTTGCGGCGGCGCTCGTTTTTTCTCGGCGGCGCTCGCTTTTTTTGGCACACAGACAGTGGGGATCGGCGTATAACACGCACCCACGATTTTCCCCTGATTTTAAGGGGAAAAAAGTGCGTGTTATAGGCCGATAAATACGGTATTTAAGACATTGAGTGATTTGGTCCTGATTGGGGATATACATGATTGCTAGAGTGTAGGTTCTGCTGTATATTGTGATTTTGAGAAACAGGTATCAACCCTCGTGGTCTGAGCGGGTGTCTATGAGTTGATAAGGAAGGGATTTGTGAAAGGCTATAAAGACATTCCTTGACTTCGACTGAGCATAAGTACTGTGGTACCAGTACTGGTATATGGTTTGAGCGGAAATGAGTCTCTTGGAGAAAGAGTATTCTAACCTTAGATTTATGAAAGCCATAGAGGACTTGTGATCTCTTGGACGGTTCGTTGAGGCCTCTGGCATTGTAGGAACAGATCTGAAGTGACAAGAAACAAGATTTAGGTGGTCTTTTGTGACTGGATTCTTGGTACAACATAAACAAATTAAAGATATTTTTAATCGTCATTGGAAGGTGCTTAAAAACGATTGAGTGCTGGGTCCTGTACTTCCGGATCGTGCCGGTGTTGTGTATAGGGGAGCACAGCCTTTGAGTGGACAGATTGCCCCAAACGATATTGACCCTTTGATAAGAGCTTCATTCTTTCATGATCTTAAAGGGCATTACCCCTGCCGTAAATGCAATGTGTGCATACACAATGCATGCGGCAGAAGGAAATCTGAGTCCTTTATGTCCACTACTACCCCCATAACATATGAGATGAAACACTTTACCAGCTGTGCTACTCAATACATTGTTTATCTAATAACTTGCCCCTGTAAAAAACAATATGTTGGACGAACCATCAGAACTTTTTCGGTGAGGGTAAATGAACACATTGTCAGCATTAAAAAAGGTTGTACCAATCATAGTGTGCCTAGACACTATCTTCACCATCATAAGAATCCATTAGGTACCACATTTCAGATTATAGACAAGTTTGTCGCTCATTGGAGAGGTGAGTCTTCCTTATGGGGAGTATCATGTCTGGTAACATTCTGGATTTACCAGTTCAAATCATATTCACCCTTTGGAATGAATATAGATTGGGACATAAATACCTTCATCAATAAGGCATAGAGTTCAGATGGTGTCAACAGATTTTTTGATGATCCACTACCTTCTTCTCTCATTTTTCAAATTTTTGTTTTTTTATGATTATGCTTTTTTTTTATTACATATATGTATGTTACCATTGTGATTTGATGTACATTGTATTGGTCTTACTACAATTGTGACCCCTTGCTGTAGTATAGGGTCATCAATTAGTTTTCAGTTTTATACATTATTAGATTGTGTTATCAACCGTTTTGATGAGTTGGAGATGTCTAGCATGCCTACATTGGACTATACTCTAGTGTGGTGTGCAGCTCATTTGTGTCTGTTTGATCTGTCACCTGATCTGTCATTGTGTTTTGACACATATGGACGTGGTTTGGTTGAAGTGTAGTACGATGCTGGAGGCGTGGTCGCGCTGCGCCTAGCTTTACGTCCTTTGATGTATTGGGTGCCATGTGATCACAGCCACAACAAGTCTTGGTTGTTTGCTCCCAGGATTTGATGATGGTGCGTGTCAGGTGACTCAGTTATCACATGACTCTGATACCGCTTGTCCCTGATTGGATAGCGGTGCCGTGGCGGGAGATGCACGCTGGACATCGTGATGACACATCTTTAATGTTACACTCTCACAATTGGCGTGCCAGAACGAAGCGATACATGCATGCTTGACCTCGTGATGACTGGATTCTGATGTTGCCTCCCCGCCATTGATGTGTCAGAGTGAGGTGATGCACTCACGCTGTCCTCTATGGTGTTTTCACACTTAGCTTCCATTTGCGGTTCAATTATCTTTTTATCATATATAGAGCAGTGTGGGCGAGCAGACCCATGCCCCAGTAGAAGTCCCATAGGACGAAACGCGTTGGGTCTCTGTCTGCTTAGCTATGCACATTGCGCCAAATTTTATGAATTTCTTTGTGACCACATTTTTAAAGCACACGTCTTAAACGATATTTGTACCTTTTCATTAATAAATCCATATGTTGTTTGATCTACGCCATGTGGAAGCCTTCCTTTTTGTTGTTTATAATAATCCTTTACCCATTGCTGAAGAAACATCTTTAAGGATAGCACACAAGATCAGGAGATTGTGGTTGCCTCCTGGCTTCTGGTTCGTTCTGCCTATCCCACTGCTGAGATCGTGTGCCTGCACCTTTCCATCATTGGAGATCGTGACCTTGGACTTGGGTGTCCATACATGCTCGTTTGACTCACCGTCGCTGGCGTGTGTGTCCATGCCCTATGGTAAGAGTACCTACCCCTCTCCCCCCGGTGGTGGAAGCACAGTCCTGGGTGTTTTAAAAGTACGGGAACATCACCATCCATGCCTTTGGGATTTATTTGACACTCAAGTGGAAGAGTACATTATGACATTCATCATTTGATGGACTATATTGTGATAATGTGCATTGAGGTGGATTCTATTATCCATTAATAATTCACTGATATATTGTTTATATACATTTTTTGTTTTTTTATATTTGGTTGGTACTTAACCACTTGGTCCATAAGGTATTGACCTTATGGTACCCCATATCAGCACTGGATCTATTGATTAGTGTAGTTTTACATTTTAACACTTAATTTTTGCACAATTGATTGTTGTGTGTGTTCAAATATTACCCAGTTTATTTCTGGAAATTATACGTAGTTGCAGCGCTGCACTTCCTTTCACATTCTCTGTTCACAATTAGTCTTATTGTTTGGTTCTGGCAGCTTTTACTACGTTATTTATAATTATCTTCTCACTAGTAGCGCAGTCATTTCTTCCTATCCATCTATACCGTGTATAGAACCTGCTGCAGCAAAACTGACATATATAAAGAAAAAAAAAATTACATTTAAATTTTTTTTCCTGGCTGAGAGTCAATACGAAAAAAACGGTGTGGGGGTCCCCCCCCCATCCATACCAGGTTCGTTGGGCCTGGTAATGACTTTAGGGGGAAACCCACTCCAAAATAAAAAAATGGCGTGGGGTCCCCCCAAAATCCATACCAGACCCTTATCTGAACATGCAGGCAAGAAAGTGTGGGGGGCGAACGTGCATCCCCCCTCCTGAACCATACCAGGTCACATGCTCTCAACATGGGGGGTGCTTTGTTGATGGGGACAAGGGCCTCTTCCCCACAACCCTGGGCTGCGGTTGTGGAGGTCTGTGGGCAGGAGGCTTATTGGAATCTGGAAGCCCCTTTAACAAGGGGGCCCTCAGATCCTGCCCCCCCATGTGAATGAGTATGGGGTGCATTACACCGTACTCATTCACCAAAAAAAGATAAAAGGAAAATGAGAGCAAGGTGTGTACAAAAGGGGAGGAGGGGGGCCAATATCCTGGAAATTGGAACTATAGAGAAAATTATGCACTAAGTGTGCATTTGGGGTCGCCCTTAATGGATATTATTGGCCACAAGTGAGTATTAAATCTCATAGATTGTTATATATAAAAGTGCACTAGAGTGCCATCTTTATTAAACACATTCAATATATAAAAAAATATAACAGTAGGATTTACAATTGTATAAAGTGCAAATACAAACACTATACATTCGCTTGCATATAGAGGATATAGCACCCATGTGCCTACAGCCCGCAGCCTGTATATGGAGAGTCAGGCGGATGAGGTGTATGGCGTGTACCCGACATGTTTCGGAAATAGGTATGTATTACTCCTTCATCAAGGGATTTATGATTGGGTGCTCAAATCTATATCAATTTGATTCATAAAGACAAAAAACAGCAGTTAAAACAGTATAACTGGGAGCAGGCTGGCTTCTGGTTCACATGACACAAGGTGGGCAACCAGGAGTGTGATGCAGAGCGTTGCAGCACTTTCACAACAGTCTTTTGAACTGCTGCCTGGAGGTCTGGTCTCGAGAGATCACTAAATAGCCACAAGATCTCCATCGGTCATCCCTTGTGAAAGTGCTGCAACGCTCTGCATCACACTCCTGGTTGCCCACCTTGTGTCATGTGAACCAGAAGCCAGCCTGCTCCCAGTTATACTGTTTTAACTGCTGTTTTTTGTCTTTATGAATCAAATTGATATAGATTTGAGCACCCAATCATAAATCCCTTGATGAAGGAGTAATACATACCTATTTCCGAAACATGTCGGGTACACGCCATACACCTCATCCGCCTGACTCTCCATATACAGGCTGCGGGCTGTAGGCACATGGGTGCTATATCCTCTATATGCAAGCGAATGTATAGTGTTTGTATTTGCACTTTATACAATTGTAAATCCTACTGTTATATTTTTTTTTATATATTGAATGTGTTTAATAAAGATGGCACTCTAGTGCACTTTTATATATAACAATCTATGAGATTTAATACTCACTTGTGGCCAATAATATCCATTAAGGGCGACCCCAAATGCACACTTAGTGCATAATTTTCTCTATAATTCACCAAAAAAAGTGTCAAAAAGAAACACCGCTACACCTGTATTCTGAAAAATATTTTGTGCCTGTGCCATTAAAGTGTTACTAAACCCAGGACAGTAAAACCACTCTGGATATGCAGTAAAGCATGCTTGTTGCACTCACTGTGGAACCTAAGTGGTTAAACCTCTGCATTGTGTAAAAAAGGCTGTTTGATCCTGTCTTATATTTCCTAATAATACAGAGCCAGGGGACGGACTGCCCGTGCTCAGTTTGGGGTGTATTGCTAGGGAGTTTTTTGTTTTTTTTTCCTTCGGAGGGTGCATGTGATCGGCACAGGGCCAATCAGCATTGTCCACATAGAGGGTCAGGGGTCCTGCATCCTCATAGGACAGTCAGAGCAGAATGAAAACTCCTCCTATAAGCTTTAACCAGGAACTGATAGAAGTCACAAGACTGCTATATACTGCTGATGAGAAAAAGTATTTAGCCGTTTATATTTACTAAAATAATTACTGTGTACTGTGGGAGACCAGATATAGTGAATGCAGGGTCCTCGGTTTAGTAACACTTTAAGTGCTTTGCCTTTGAAACCTGTTTGAACATATATTGTAAATATAATTTCTCACTGCTGTTCCTGTCTTCTGAAAAGGAAGTAAAGTGAAATCTACCCAGCGGGGGCTTGGACAGAGGTTCCAACCATTCCCTACCCCTTCAAAAACTCAAAAAACAAAAAATGATATAAAATGTTTTGGCTATAGATACAATTTAACCTACTGAGATTTTGAGAAGCATTGCAATTTTATCATAACTATAGCAGAGAATGAAGCTGTCTACTCAATACATTCAATGTAAAACTGAGAGTATTTACTAAAACATTCCATGTAAGATCTGATGTGGTTATCATACATACAGAGCAATGTTTATCTCCATTCTTTATCACAGGAACATGCCCTGAATTCCCTCATCGCAGTCACCAAGATCCACATCTGTAAACACGAGGTTACGGCATGCACTATCAAGCTATGACTATTTGGGTGTAGACAACTTTGTTTAGAATACCTGGACCCACATCAAACACTGCTACTTTGGAGAAAAACTACACCCTTGGAAGCCAGTTGAAGTTAAATAAGGTTTTTTTTTGTTTTCTTCATGATCCATTTATCAGACAGAGTCTGCATTATATTGCTTTTATGTTTGGCTGCCATGCTAGAACAGTTCCTGGGAGGCCCCAGTCCTACTCATGTTACTGTGTTCTGATCTAATTTTGTTGGATATACTGTTGTGTATGAATAGGCAACGCCTTTTTTTTACCTTTTTGGAAAGGGCACACAAGAATTAGACCCCCCGGTGTCCAACCTGTGGCCCAGGAGCTGCATTTGGCCCTTTGGTGCATGTTATGGACCCCAGCAGCCAATTGTGGAATTGAGACCATTGATATGCCAAGGACTATAATAGTAGTGCTCTGCAGCAGTCTGAAATAATAAGTCCCCACTTTTTAATTGTCTCCTACTGCATATTTCTCCAACTAGACCTGTACAATGTCCCTAGTCTATGACCATCTCACATAGTATGTCCGTAGGCTGTGACAATCTTCGGTAGCATTAAATATGAGGAATGCCTCCCTACTCCATCCTTATGATACTGTGTTCTGATCTCATTGTGAAGGATATACTGTTGTGTATGCAAAGGCATAGCCTTTTCTACCTTTTGGAAAGAGCGCACAAGGATTGGACCCAAGGTGTCCAACCTGTGGCTCAGGGGCTGCGTGTGGCCCTATGGCCCCATACTGTATTGTGGGCCTTGGCAGCCAATGGTGGAATTGAGAAAGAAAGAAGATGTGATGGGGCGAGTGGCGCTACCTATATGTCAAACAGTGCTCTACCATATCACTCTATAGTGGCTAAGTATTAAAAGACACAGTGCTATTGTGGAATAAATTATAACAAAACAGTTACCATAAAGGTGATAGTGTAATAGTTATCACACCTCACCTACCCCAGTAGGTGAGTACTAAAACCCTCTAGGTGTGGACACCAATCCTACACAGGAGAGGTTACATCCAGACATGAATATCATGATAGTATAGTGATCCCCTGCTTATAACAGTGCGTATAGTGTCCAAACCCAAAATACAGGATGTGAGTGAACCCAAATCCAAATAAAAATCGCATCAAAAAACAAAAAAAGTTATAAAAAATAGCACCAAAGTCGCACCAAAATGTAATTATCGCACCATATACAAAAACATATAAGTGTATACATATAGTGTCCTAATCATAAAATCAAGGTGTATATAAACCCAAGAAGAAAAAAAAAATGTAAAAAAAACGCACCACAAAAATGAAAAAATGCAAAAATCGCAATGGTGGAATTGAGACCATTGATATGTAAGGGACTATGATAGTAGAGCTCTCCAGCAGTCTGAGATAACAAGTCCCCAGTCTTTAAATGTCTCCTGCTGCATATCTCCAGTCTTCAACCATACCTGTTCAACAACCCTAGTCTTTGGCCATCCCACATAGTATGTCCATAGGCTGTGACAATCTCTGTAGCATTAAATATGTGGAATGCCTCTCTACTCTACCATCATGTTACTGTGTTCTGATCTAGTTGTGTTAGATGTTAAGGATATACTGTTGTGTATTAAAAGGCAAGGCTATTTTTACCTTTAGAAGAGTGTGGAAGGATTAAACCCTTGGTGTCCAACTTGTGGATGCATGCAGCCCTTTGATGCAGCCAATGGTGGAACACCATTGATATATATAAAGGAGCTGTAATAGTGGTGATCTCTGGCAGTCTCATGTAACAAGTCCCCAGTCTCCAACTGTCTCTGCTGCACATCTCCAGTCTCTGGTCACACCTGTAGAATGTCCCTTGCCTTTGACCATCTAACATAATATGTCTACAGGCTCTGACAATCTTCTGTTGCAATACATACAGTCAGGTTCATAAATATTGGGGCATCGACACAATTCTAATCTTTTTGGCTCTATACACCACCACAATGGATTTGAAATGAAACGAACAAGATGTGCTTTAACTGCAGACTTTCAGCTTTAATTTGAGGGTATTTACATCCAAATCTGGTGACGGTGTAGGAATTACAACAGTTTGTATATGTGCCTCCCACTTTTTAAGGGACCAAAAGTAATGGGACAGATTATCATCAATCAAACTTTCACTTTTTAATACTTGGTTGCAAATCCTTTGCAGTCAATTACAGCCTGAAGTCTGAAACGCATAGACATCACCAGATGCTGGTTTTCATCCCTGGTGATGCTCTGCCAGGCTTCTACTGCAACTGTCTTCAGTTCCTGCTTGTTCTTGGGGCATTTTCCCTTCAGTTTTGTCTTCAGCAAGTGAAATGCATGCTTAATCAGATTCAGGTCAGGTTATTGACTTGGCCATTGCATTACATTCCACTTCTTTCCTTAAAAAAACTCTTTGGTTGCTTTCGCAGTATGCTTCGGGTCATTGTCCATCTGCACTGTGAAGCGCCGTCTAATGAGTTCTGAAGCATTTTCCTGAATATGAGCAGATAATATTGCCAGAAACACTTTAGAATTTATCCTGCTGCTTTTGTCAGCAGTCACATCATCAATAAATACAAGAGAACCAGTTCCATTGGCAGCCATACATGCCCACGCCATGACACTACCACCACCATGCTTCACTGATGAGGTGGTATGCTTTGGATCATGAGCAGTTCCTTTCCTTCTCCATATTCTTCTCTTCCCATCACTCTGGTACAAGTTGATCTTGGTTGTCTCATCTGTCCATAGGATGTTGTTCCAGAACAGTGAACGCTTTTTTAGATGTTGTTTGGCAAACTCTAATCTGGCCTTCCTGTTTTGCTCACCAATGGTTTACATATTGTGGTGAACCCTCTGTATTCACTCTGGTGAAGTCTTCTCTTGATTGTTGACTTTGACACACATACACCTACCTCATGGAGAGTGCTCTTGATCTGGCCAACTGTTGTGAAGGGTGTTTTCTTCACCAGGGTATGAATTCTTCGGTCATCCACCACAGTTGTTTTCCGCGGTCTTCCAGGTCTTTTGGTGTTGCTGAGCTCACCGGTGCGTTCTTTCTTTTTAGGATGTTCCAAACAGTTGATTTGGCCACACCTAATGTTTTTGCTATCTCTCTGATGGGTTTGTTTTGTTTTTTCAGCCTAACGATGGCTTGCTTCACTGATAGTGACATCTCTTTGGATCTCATATTGAGAGTTGACAGCAACAGATTCCAAATGCAAATAGCACATTTGAAATTAACTCTGGACCTTTTATCTGCCTCTTGTAAATGGGATAATGAGGGAATACCACACACCTGGCCATGGAACAGCTGAGCAGCCAATTACAGCCAAAGACAAAAAGTCCCATTACTTTTGGTCCCTTAAAAAGTGTGAGGCACATATACAAACTATTGTAATTCCTACACCATCACCTGATTTGGATGTAAATACCCTCAAATTAAAGCCGAAAGTCTGCAGTTAAAGCACATCTTGTTTGTTTCATTTCAAATTCATTGTGGTGGTGTATAGAGCCAAAAAGATTGAAATTGTGTCGATGTCCCAATATTTATGGACCTGAATGTATGTGCTGCCCGGGTTTGAGGCCCCCTGCATATAGAAAGTTGTCCACCACTGTATTGGACACTCTATCAGGTTATTGTTGCCTGGGCCCTTGCTGGGTACATTCACCCTTTTAATTTGTCCTGGTCAACAGGACAGAAAGTGAGTGAAAACTTTTGAGCTGTCACCAGAGCAAGAGTTAAGGGGAAGTCTTCAAATATGGAGAAATGTTGCAGTGACAACTGTTCAATAAGAGAACACACCTCACTTTGGGGAATGTTTCTCTCATTTCCTCCAGGGCAGGGAGTGAAGGGTAATCTCCCCAGTAGAACATACAGAGCAAAAAAAAAAAAAACCTGATAGGTGTTTCAACTCTCTACTCCATCCAAAACAAAATCGAAGGGCTTCCCTTTTTGTATGCACTTTAAGGCTATCTTGGTGTAACACCCTCTTAGGAAGGATTGCTAGGAAAGCTAGTCAAATTTAGTTCCTTTTGGCTTCACTGCAACTAGTGGAGCAGTACGTGATTGCTTTGGGCTGTTCTGGGCTCTGCAGGCTTGATTACTCTCCCCTGGCTTCTGAAGGATTTCAAAATGTAGTGGGTTGGGATGATGCATATCAACACTCTGAATATTTATGTGGTCTCAGCTAATCCCTGGGTGAGGGCGCCAAGTAGGTGGCTGAGGAGTGCATAAATAGTCTGGGGGTTGAGACAGCTTGGTTCTTGTCCAGGAGGAGAAGTTCCCATCCTAAAGGTCTGCTGTGTGGGCAGCCTGGCTGAAAATTCTACCTTTGCTCATGAAGGTCCCAGCTATTGCAGAGCTGGGGGACCTGTTTCTGCCAAAAATCTCTAAAGTTAAGTAAAGGATTTTGCTGCAAATCCAGTTTGGAAGATCCACAGAGGTATTGTCTGTCTGGTATTGGAGGGAGGCATCCAAGTATCCAGGGACATTGTGGGTGCCGACCTGAATGAGGGGACTATGGCTGGTGCTGTTCCTGGCATGTCAATATTAGTGCTTGCCTAGCCTGGGACATTTCTGAAGGTGTCTTGGTGCTCTCCATTTGCTAACCTTTGTTAAAGGAACTGTCCTGAGAAGTAGTATTACAGTGAAGAGTGTCCTCCATTTATTACTTAGCATTCACGGAGTACCCCACAGTTCCCTACACCCTACCCATGTTATTCAGCAACACATCTTAAAATGGCAACCCCTAGACTGTATATTGAGCCAGAAGAGTGACTTTCTGTGTTCCTGGCTGTTACTGCACCAATCTAAGAAAGGAACCTGGGGCAAATCAGCGGGCCCTTTCAGAGGTGAGCACTACATTTGTACACCTGCTGTAAACTTTGCTTTGCTTTCCTGGTTTGAAGTTTGGGGTGAATTAAAGAGAAATCAAACTGTGAATAGAGTATCCAAAGTCATTTAGATTTGGTTATTTAGAGATAAATGCAGGAGGATTCCTCCTGACCACCAGCATAAAGGATTTCTTATAGCCAACTTTCGATCTTTAGTCAGGCCATGTGACATCACAAGTCCTCTTCCCAATAGTTGGGTCCCAAATGTTGGAATAGTGTGGTGTTGTTCATTGCAGCATTTTCCATGGGGAGGATCCATGACA
Source organism: Aquarana catesbeiana (assembly GCF_042186555.1). Classification (NCBI taxonomy): domain Eukaryota; kingdom Metazoa; phylum Chordata; class Amphibia; order Anura; family Ranidae; genus Aquarana; species Aquarana catesbeiana. The sequence continues at coordinate 626,253,921 of NC_133328.1, read as the reverse complement.
ATGGCTTTGGTCTCCTGGTTTGAATTTTGGGGCAAAATAAAGCGATGGAAGTCATCAGAATGTGAATACAGCATCTAAATTCATTGCACGAGTCCCGCTGTGCACCTCATGCGTGCACTTCTTAACTCTTTCCTTCCCGTACCATGTGACCAGGCTATGGGTCTCCATAACACAGGTTCTGTCCTGATTGATATGGGAGACTGACAGCTTGGGAGGGAGCCATGCCATCAGACCTTTGCAGTGACTTTATTTCACACACCACATAGTATAAGGACAGGGAAGCAAAAATTTAGAGCAGTCATCTCCAAACTACATCCCGTGGGTCACATCTGGCACACTACAAGACTTTATCTAGCCCACAGCTAGGGAGTGGCAGATCTTACTCCATCCCCCCACTTCCCAGTCTTCAGCACAGCTTCATTACAGCTGCATTGGGTTGCCAGGACCACTAGGTATTCCAACACCCAGACCTGCTCCACCTCCCAGCTCCCTTCCTGCTTCTACAGTAACACTGTAAGCCTTTCAGTGGTAATTGGGACTTTAATGGGCACCCAAATGTAAGGGGAGACTCTGTCAGGGATTCTGATGTAGGAGGGACTCTTATGAGGACCCTGATGTACATGGGGGAATCTAATAGGTTCCTGATGGATCCATGACAATGGCTTTGGTCTCCTGGTTTGAATTTTGGGGCAAAATAAAGCGATGGAAGTCATCAGAATGTGAATACAGCATCTAAATTCATTGCACGGGTCCCGCTGTGCACCTCATGCCTGCACTTCTTAACTCTTTCCTTCCCGTACCATGTGACCAGGCTATGGGTCTCCATAACACAGGTTCTGTCCTGATTGCTATGGGAGACTGACAGCTTGGGAGGGAGCCATGCCAGGTACCACGCTTATTGACAGGCTGCAATGTACCTTGCACTAGCCCTTGGTTACCCATAGATGCATTACTCCTCCTGCTTGATTTGCTGAGCAGACCTTTGCAGTGACTTTATTTCAAACACCACATAGTATAAGGATAGGGAAGCAAAAATTTAGAGCAGTCATCTCCAAACTACGTCCCCTGGGTCACACCTGGCACACTACAAGACCTTATCTAGCCCACAGCTAGGTAGTGGCAGATCTTACTCCATCCCCCCACTTCCCAGTCTTCAGCACAGCTTCACTACAGCTGCATTGGGTTGCCAGGACCACTAGGTATTCCAACATCCAGACCTGCTCCACCTCCCAGCTCCCTTCCTTCTGCTACAGTAACACTGTAAGCCTTTCAGTGGTAATTGGGACTTTAATGGGGACCCAAATGTAAGGGGAGACTCTGTCAGGGATCCTGATGTAGGAGGGACTCTTATGAGGACCCTGATGTACATGGGGGAATCTGATTGGTTCCTGATGTAAGGAGAGACATTGTTGGAGATCCTGATGTAAAGGGGACTCTGATGGGGTCCCTGATGTAAGGTGAACTCTGAAGGGAACCCTAATGGAAGTGGAGACTCTGGTGGAGATCCCAAAGAAAGGGGGCACACTGATGGGGACCCTGATGTAAGGGGGACTTTGATGGAGACGCTGATGTAAGGGGGGACTCTGACTTCTGGCTTGGCTGACTATCCATTCTGGTTACTGAACTTTGGCTATGTTTTGACTACGCTTGTCCTTTTTAATTAATCAAGTGTGATTTAACTGTACTTCTGTCTCGGCCTGATTTCATGGTTTCTGACAACTCCTTCCTATGTACTTGTATAAAGATGGCCATACACTATACAATCTGATTGTGTATTTAGTGAGAAGGGTGATCACTGATTTATTGCATTTCATTTAAAAAAACGGCTGGGCAGCTGAGAATGGGAGGGTGGAGGATGCAGTGTGTGTGCTAATGAGGTCAGCCGGTCAACTCCTTCCTGTGTCATCACCTAAAGTCTGATCAGGAAGAAAGACATTACTAATGGAAAGGTTTGGAAATGTGGATTAGGACAAGAAAAGTAAGTGACTGTAGATTTAATGGAAAGCTTTGATATTTTTGCAAAAAAAGTACACGAATGCTATATTGGTGCATAGGGGAGCTGGAATTTAGGAGAAAAAAAAAGTGTACGAGGGTGAACTTACCCTTTAAAACTCAACTCAAGATATAAAAGACACAAATTAATGTAGCTCAGTAATATTTATTACATCTTTTAATGTATTTTTTTGTAATGTAAGCAGTATAAGTACCTAAATTTTTAAAGATTAAATAAAGGTGCAGCGCTAAATGCAAATGGGAATGATACCAAATGATGATGCTTAATGTTCAAACATTAACAACATATAAATACACATTATATGTGAGAAAACAATTATAAAGTGCAAAAAATGACCCACATGTGTAAAGAGAAAAATTAGAGTCCACTCTACAAAAAATTAAAATTAAAACCACTAAATAAATTCCAAAACACTAATGCCCCGTACACACGGTCGGATTTTCCGACGGAAAATGTGTGATAGGACCTTGTTGTCGGAAATTCCGACCGTGTGTGGGCTCCATCACACATTTTCCATCGGATTTTCCGACACACAAAGTTTGAGAGCAGGCTATAAAATTTTCCGACAACAAAATCCGTTGTCGGAATTTCCGATCGTGTGTACACAAATCCGACACACAAAGTGCCACGCATGCTCAGAATAAATAAAGAGATGAAAGCTATTGGCTACTGGCCCGTTTATAGTCCCAACGTACGTGTTTTACGTCACCGCGTTCAAAACGATCGGATTTTCCGACAACTTTGTGTGACCGTGTGTATGCAAGACAAGTTTGAGCCAACATCCGTCGGAAAAAATCCTAGGATTTTGTTGTCGGAATGTCCGATCAATGTCCGACCGTGTGTACAGGGCATAAGAAACTAAAAGATCCAGTCTGTGACCCAAAAAAGCGTTGATAAAATGTATATATATATATATATATATATAGAGAGAGAGAGAGAGAGAGAGAGAGAGAGAGAGAGAGAGAGAGAGAGAGAGAGAGAGAGAGAGAGAGAGAGAGATCTTGATGAATGGAATTCAACCTCCAAATACACATTTATAGTGCATGAAAAGTGATAAAGGAAGCCACCACTGAGGATTACCAGAATGTTTGGACTCAATAACACAATGGGAACAGTAGGCTCGACCCAACGCGTCTCATCTACCAAGATATCGTCTGGGGTATCGACCCCAGACAATACCTTCGTAGATGAAAAGCGTCGGGACACAACGGCGTTGGGTCGAGCCTACTGTTCCCATTGCGTTATCATCTTGCTTATTCAAGCGCTTGTTGTTCTACCCAAATGTGAGTGTGTTCATTAATTTTTACAATAAATCTCCTGTTAAGTGCATTCACACTATGTGAGCTTTTTATTCGTTTTTGACTATATCTGTGTGAATCCACGCCACGGACTATACCTCTGAAGCCTCGTTTCCTGTGACCTGGGTCCCCTGGAGGAGAGTGTGTGTATAATAAATTCCGGTGTCTCAACGTCCATACATGCTGATGTCTTCCAACCATTGGTGTACAGTCACCGCAAAGTCTGAACGACTCACGGGGCATATGCCTTATTGAGTTCATACATTCTGGTAAGCCTCAGTGTTATCAGTGGTGGCTTCCTTTATCACTTCTCATGCACTATAAGAGCCCTTTCACACTGGGGCGGTTTGCAGGCGCTATTACGCTAATAATAGCGCCTGCAAACCGACCCGAAAGTGCAGCTGCCTTAATTCCAGTGTGAAAGCCCTGAGGGCTTTCACACTGGAGCAATGCGCTGGCAGGACGGTAAAAAAAGTCCTGCCAGCAGCATCTTCGGAGCGGTGAAGGAGCGGTGTGTATACCGCTCCTTTACCGCTCCTGCCCATTGAAATCAATGGGACGGCGCGGCTATACCGCCGGCAAAGCGCCTCTGCAGAGGCACTTTGCGGTGGTTTTTAACCATTTTTCGGCCAATAGCGGCGCTTTACCGCCTAAGCCGATGCCCGCCTCAGTGTGATTGGGCTCTAAGTGTTTATTTGGAGCTTGAATTCCAGTTCATCAAGATCTATATATATACACATTTTATCAACACTTTTTTTTTTGTCCCAGACTGGACTTTTTAGTTTCTTAGTGTTTTGGACTTTATTTAGTGGTTTTATTTTTTTGTAGAGTGGACTCTAATTTTTCTCTTTACACATGTGGATAATTTTTTGCACTTTATAATTGTTTTCTCACATATAATGTGTATTTATATGTTGTTAATGTTTAAACACTAAGCATCATCATTTGGTATCATCCTTATTTGCATTTAGCGCTGCACCTTTATTTAATCTTTACTATTTTCAATTGTCACTTGCAGTGCTGGCAGCTGTTTTGACAGCGCAGTATTCACCACAAATTTCCTACAAAGGAAACCACAAAGTACCTAAATTTCTCCTGGTATCAGTCTCTTGCAAATCCTGTACAGCAGAGCTCAGAACGGGAAAGGGGGGGGACGCAGCATGGGGATCTGGTTAGTTGTGCTTTAGTGTAAGGAGCACGCCGACAGGAGTAGAGAGCAAGATGACAGATAAATGAGCTTATCAGTCTGCTGCTTCTCTGTTTAGTGTCTAATCGCAGATTGAGGGAGGGGTAAGACCTGTAAGATATCTAATCAGGTTTCCTGCCTGGCCAGACAGGACTTTACTGTGTGGCAGATCTGTAAAAATCTCAGGGCTGGATGGATAGGAATACAAAACCTTTGGTGGAAAAAATAGCTTCTGTATGTGTCTTAATGTAAGTATTTAGCTGTTGGAGTTGTTTTAAATATATGGTGAACTGGGCCAAAAAAAAACCCCTTGTAAGAATACAACATACTATGCCTTCTTAGAAGAAAAACATATCTAATAAACATACTTTATGAGAACATACGCAGTAAATATAATAATTGATAGGCCCATATAATGTCTTATTCTGAGCCCATAACACATGTACTGCAGTACGCCTATGAACACATCATCCCATGTACAAATCTTGTAAAAATGTTCCTACTACACCTTGTTCTCGTCCCCTGAGGGGAGAAAGAGATAAATTAACCCAACTATTTATTGCATATAAAATGTCTGAGGGAGCAGCAGTGGAATAAACATATTATCTCCTTCCAGTAAGAGTGTTCTGGAGCTGCTGATTACAAAATTACTTTTTTATTACATGGCCCGGGGGAATTGGGCCTGTCATACAACTGAAGGCTACATACTGGAAAAACGAGGAGACATATTGCATGGAGGGTGATAAAATATGGACCAATGTCATTTCATCTGCGACTTAATAGCTGCGTTTACATGGAAAAACCATAAATCATTGAATGGGAGCATTGCCCTGTTCAGATAAGACTGATACAGGGTAGAAAAAATGTAAAACACATCTGGATTTTCTGGAATTCTACAAACTATGATTGGAAGAATGAATGCTGAAGTATGGGCAGCTATAAAAGATGAATTCCAGGTATAGATACTTTTATGTAGTTCCATTGGTCCAAAGTGGATCATACCATACCTGTGGGATCCCTCTAGAACAGCCATTCTCAACCAGGGTTACTTCAGAGGTTGCTAAGGGTTCCTTGAGCTGTGGTCGATTGACCTACCATCTGATAATGCCTTTATAGTTCCAGGGCAAACAACACTTGGCAAAGGCAGCTGCATGACACCAAAAATCTTTTCAGCTGTCTACAAGGGGGGCATTTTTCCCACTGACCCACCAATGAATTGGCTTTAGCAAGGGTCTCTCAAGTACCTGAAAAGTATTTTAAGGGTTCCTCAAGACCTGCAAATTATTTGAAGGGTTCCTCAAAGCCTGAAAAATATTTCAAGGGTTCCTCAATATCTGAAAAGTATTTCACGGGTTTCTCAAGACCTGAAAATATTTCAATGGTTCCTCGAGAGCTGAAAAGTATTTCAAGGGTTCCTCAAGACCTGAAAAGTATTTCAGGGGTTCCTGAAGAACTGAAAAGTATTCCAAGGGTTCCTCAAGACCTGAAAAGTATTTCAAGGGTTCCTCAAAGCCTGAAAAATATTTCAAGGGTTCCTCAATACCTGAAAATTATTTCACGGGTTTCTCAAGACCTGAAAAGTATTTCAAGGGTTCCTCAAGACCTGAAAAGTATTTTGAGGTTCCTCAAAGCCTGAAAAGTATTTCAAGGGTTCCTCAATACCTGAAAAGTATTTCACAGGTTCCTCAAGACCTGAAAAGTATTTCAAAGGTTCCTCAAGAACTGACAAGTATTTCAAGGGTTCCTCAAGACCTGAAAAGTATTTCAAGGGTCCCTCTGGGATAAATAGATTGAAAAGAGCAGCTCCAGAAGCTGGAAGCAGGCACTTCTAGTACACTGCTACTCCAGTGATCACCACTTGCTTCCATGTCCCATACCGAGCGGCTGCCCTGCTGCATTGTGAACACAGTAGGTCAGCCACTGGGCATGGGGCCCATTCAGACATTTCTTTGCATTAGCTTAACGAACATAAAACATGTGGTAACAACTGCGCAAACTGGAACGCAACAAAAAAACACATGAGCTACTTTGCCAAGTTTGTCACACATAGCGCAGCCCATTCAAGTGAAAGGCCTTTGCTACGCTGTCACCAGGGTCGGGACAAGGGGTGGGCAGAAGGAACAGCTGCCCTGGGCATTGTGATAACATGTGAGTTGCAAGGGCACCAAAAGGAGATGGGGGGGGGGGATTTGTGTTGGGTGGGGGGAATTTGGTGGGCAACAGGGGTCAAGAATTGTTCTAGGAGGGGAAATTAGGGGGGGGGGGGTGCTGCTGGGAAAGGTGATTGATTTGGGGGATTTGTAGTGGGAGGGGGGATGAGGAAGAGAATATGTGCTAGAAGAGGTGATATGGTAGAGGGGGGACGGATTTTGTCATAGGAGGGTTTTTTTTTAGGGGGGTATTGTGCTAGTAGAGATGATTGGAGGGTATTTGACTAGGAAGGGAATTTTTTGTGGGGGGGGTGGGATTTGTGCCAGAAGGGGGAATGGGGGGGGATTTGTGCTGGGAGGGGGATTTAGAGTGGGGGGTGCACTTGGAGGGGAGATTTGAGGAGTAGAAGATTTGTGGCAAGAGGAGTGACTTTTTTTGGGGGGGGGACTTGGGGGAAGAGAGGTTTTGAGCTGGTAGGGGGTCAAAGATTTGTGACCAACATCATGTTAATTTAAGGGGATGCCTAAACAAATGCTGTTGGATACAATATGAACAATTAACTATTGTATTTCAGTTGACAGTTAGATGTTTCTATTACTCTGTAACCTGGGAAAATAGCATGGCTATTCTGACATATAGATAACCTATGGCATGTATAATACTAGAGTGCCATCTTGAGGCAGAATTTGAGAATACCTCTCTAATTGAAAACTACAGTCCAGCAGTCTGTTTTGTAACTAAGGTAAAGACGTTTGTAACCGTTGTTGGTAACTATGGTAAACAACCTGACACATAACAGGTTGTCAGGCATAAGCTGGACAGGACTCCATCATGCCTTAGAACTAGGAAAGGTCTGTAACCAGCCAGAAGATACCTGAAGATGCTTTTTGCCTGATTCTCCAGCAACAGCTTAAGAAGCCTGAGTCCTCGTTGTCAATGGAGTTCACAAACACAGAGTAACCAGAGTTAAGTAAATTTTAAGAGTATTTCTGCTATTTACAGAGCATAGTTTCTGCTTATTTGCTAGGCATCTTGCTTGATATAACTGTTATGCCGCGTACGGAAAATTTGGCAAGCAAAAGACCGATGAGAGCTTTTGGTCGGAAAATGCCACCTTGTGTATGCTCCATCGGACTTTTGCTGGCGGAATTCCCGCCAGCAAAAGATTGAGAGCAGGTTCTCATTTTTTTCGGTTGGAAAAAGTTCCTATCCAAAAATGCGACCATCTGTGGCAATTCCGACGCGCAAAATTCCTACGCATGCTCGGAAACAATTCGACGCATGCTCGGAAGCATTGAACTTCATTTTCCTGGCTCGTCGTAGTGTTGTATGTCACCGCGTTCTTGACGGTCGAAAGTTCAGAGAACTTTTGTGTGACTGTGTGTATGCAAGGCAACCTTGAGCGGAATTCCCTCAGAAAAACCATGCAAGTTTTTCTGATGGAAAATCCGCTGGTGTGTATGCGGCATTAGTCTTGTACTGTTCCTAATATTGTAATAGATTTGCATGTACAGCATTTTTGTATAGTAAAAGCACATTTATACACTGCTGAGGTCTGAGCTTCCTTGCTTATACAAGTCTGGACAGCCGCACACTGGAAGAAGTTTCATATGCCTTTAATCATGGAACAGGATCATGAAGTACATAAGACACCACGGCAAAGTGGTAAAGGATAACCGCTGATGCGTTTCACACTTAAACGAAGTGCTTACTCATAGCTCATAGCTATGAGTAAGCACTTCGTTTAAGTGTGAAACACGTCAGATGTTATCCTGTACCACTTTACTGTGGTGTCTTACGTACTTCATGATCCTGTTCCATGATTAGAGGCATATAAGTTTCTTCCGGTGTGCGGCTGTCCAGACTTCTTCGTCCATCTCTACCCATACAGGCATTTGCCAGCACCTGGGGCTCTTCCCTTCCTGGAGGTTAAGGATGCACATATTTTGGTTCTGATCTACCTGAGCGGTGGAGTTCATCTTGCTACAAAAGGGAGGAAGCCTGAGGAGTGGACATCGGAGCTGCCGCTGTCCCCACTGGAGGAGAGGAGGAGGACAGCCCCGCCACTGCAGGAGAGGAGGAGGAGGACAGCCCTGCCACTACAGGAGAGGACGAAAGCCCCACCACACAGCTGGTAAGTGCCGGGGGTGGTCCGGCAGGTGGTCAGTGCCACGGGTGGTCCGACGGGTGCCGCAGTTGGTCAGTGCCGCGCTGCCCAGCGGGAAGGGGGGGTTGGTGCATGTTTGATGCCCCCCAAAAGGAGAACCCACCAGCTGCCACTGCTTACTAGATAGACGCAAGCGAAACACTCAGCAACTTAGTATGAAAGCTCTAAGTAAAAGTGATTTCTCCCATGATTAAATTTACTCAACCACACTTTGATCAGGACTCATATGTGATATACTGGCTTTCAACAAGCCTATAATGACGCCTTGGGGTGGGGGTGGGAGAGAAAAGGAGGATAAAATACAAAATATTATCGAGCAGCAATTTAAAAGAATGTTACACTCGAATCCTCAACTGTCCGGAGGACAAAAATGTTGCTCAACCTGTTTGGTGAATGGGCATCTCTGTAAATTTTAATAAAAGCAGGAATTCATTTTTTTATAAGGAGTTCAGGAATCTCCGGGTCACACGCTTCAGTGGGCATCAGAGAAATGATTTTAATTTTCTGAAATGGCTTCTGTTTTTTAATTTGCGGGCTGACCTGGGGCAACCAATCATTTTTCACATGGGGCAAAGGAGGGTCGTGACTTGCCGCACAATGTTCCAACATTGGCTGCCGGGGATTTGAAGTTCACCGAGGTCTGGGGGGACTTGAATTAAAATGTACCAAAAGCGGCAACTTTATTTTTAAGTTTTGGAGTGTGGAAAGGTTCAGAACCCCGGGGAGGTGATCATTGTTGCGATTAGATCTAAAATTAAAGTGCTACAACCAGGGCTTTTTTTTAAGCGGTAACGTAGAGGAGCGCAGTTCCGGCACCTCCAGCGCTTAATGTATATCATGCCAAGGGGTGCTGGGGTGTGCTGGAAGGTATATTAATGATGGCTGCTGGGGACTCTATTGTTGTTGAGGGGGGATCTATTGCTGCTGAGGAATACATTGTTGATAAGAGAGCTCTATTGTTGAGGGAGGGGTCATATGTTGTTGGCTGCTGGAGTGTCTATTGATGCCGACTACTGGGACAACTATTGTTGCTGGGGAGATCTGAATGTATATAATGCCAAGGGGTGCTGGGGTGTACTGGAGGGTCTATTGATGCTGGATGCTGGGTGATCTATTGTTGCTGGGGGATCTATTGCTGCTAGTGTAGGATCTATTGTTGCTGGGGAATCAATTGTTGATAGGAGAGCTCTATTGTTGTTGGCTGGTGGGGGAGTCTATTGATGTTGACTACTAGGAAATCTTTCGTTGCTGGAGGGGGTCTATTGGTGCTGGGGGGTATTTTGTTGACAGGGGTCCATTGTTGCTGGGGGGGGGTCTATACTTGCTGGGGGGATCTATTCTTTCTAGAGAGATCTGTTGTTGTTGAGTGGGTTGTTGCTGCTGGGAGACATCTATTTTTGCTGGGGGGAATCTATTGTTGCAAGCAGTGCTTTTTTAAGTGGGAAGAGGGGGATCTATTGCTGCTGCTTGGGGATAATTATTGCTGTGGGATCAATTGTTGATAGGAGAGCTCTATTGTTGTTGGCTGGTGGGGAGTCTTTTGATGTTGACTACTAGGAAATCTATATTTGCTGGTGGGGGTCTATTGTTGCTGGGGGGAATTTTGTTGTCAGGGGTCCATTGTTGCTAGGGGGAATTTTGTTGTCAGGGGTCCATTGTTGCTAGGGGGAATTTTGTTGTCAGGGGTCCATTGTTGCTGGAAGTGGGGTCTATACTTGCTAGGGGGGGGGTCTATTCTTTCTATAGAGATCTGTTGTTGTTGAGTGGGCTATTGCTGCTGGGAGACATCTATTTTTGTTTGGGGGGAATCTATTGTTGCAAGCAAGGCTTTTTTTAAGTGGGGGGGATCTATTGCTGCTGGTGGTGCATCTATTGTTGCTGTGGGATCAATTATTGATAGGAGAGCTCTATTGTTGTTGGCTGGTTGGGAGTCTATTGATACTGACTACTAGGATATCTATTGTTGCTGGTGGGTATTTTGTTGTCAGGGGCCCATTGTTGCTGGGGAGATCTATTGTTGCTGGGGGGGTAGGTCCATAGTTGCTGGTTGCGATCTATTGCTTCTAGGGAGATCTGTTATTACTGAGGGGGTTGTTGTTGTTTGGAGACATTGTTTTTTGCTGGGAGAATCTATTGTCGCTGGGGGGGGTTGTTGCTGGTTGCAGAGGACCTATTTTATTGCCTATCGTTAACAAATTTTAGACAAATGGCTTAGCATCAAAAATGATACTTGGTTCTGTATTATCTAAAAGGGGCCATACTGGGAGTTGAGTAGGGGGTGGAACCAAGGGATGGTGTTCAGAAGTTGGTTGGGGGTGGAGATAATGGGTGATTTGGAAGGGGGTAATACTTGCACCTTTTCTCTGAGAAAAAAAGCCGTGGTTACACCATAATATTCAAGTCCAAAAATAGATTTGTTTCAAACACAATTGGTATAATAAAGCCAACATGTTTCAGGGGTTGTACCCCCTTTCATCAGGGCTGAAATATAACATGACATACTACCAAATAACTCTTAAAGTGATGACAAAGAACCAGGGTGTCAGGGACATGGCCGTCACAGAACTGGCAATGTTGCCCAGAACCTATATGGACGCTCACAGAGGGTTCTGAGACATGCAGGGGCGCGCACCGCGCATCAGCGCACACACCAGCGCACGATGGCACGCAAGTGGTGTGACAGACGCTGGTGCCAACAGCCCTATTTAAGCCAGGCACTACAACAGGACATTGCTGGATTATCGTAGCTTCCCCGTGTGCCTTGTGACTCTGTTTCCTGATCTGTGATTACCCGTTGTTGACCCGGCTTGCTTGACCTCGCTCCTTGATCTCCCGGTTTTGACCTTCGGCTTGCATCTGGACCTTGCTTGTTCCTGTCTTCCGTGTATGACCTTGGCTAGCCCCTATTTATGCTCTGGACTGACTTATCCGTGTATGACCCCTGGCCTGGCTCCTGGTTCCTCCACTTACCAAACACAGCAAGTTCAGCTCAGCCTGCTTCAGTCATCCCTCAGTGGCCAGCTCATCTGACTGCAAACAAGCACCCGGCAAACCGTGCTTCTTTGAGCACCGCGCTCCTTGTTCCCAACTCCAGGGGCGCGCTGCACTTAGCCGCAAGGGGAGCCCTCTTAGCATCTCGATCTCCATACCCGCATCTGACACAGGGACTCCAAACTGTCCGCTACAAGGTTTTATCCAGGTGGAAGGGGAAATCCTCCCCGCTGTGTCCACTCCCCCGCCATCAGAATACACCGATCAGCCCATTGGCCATGGGCGTCCGCAGAACTTTTTTCAGGGGGGGGGCATCATTTTAGGGTCACCCATGCACCGCCCCTTTTCGATAATGTCATTATCACATTATTATGGTCAGAGACTGCAGACGTAGTGCAGTCCCTAGGATAAGTAATGGATAATGGCCAACAGGCCCTCTTACCAGACCCAGCAAAACTACAGCAGTGATCCCTCCGGCTGGACAATCGATCACTCTGGGTTCCCCGGGGGCGACTCTGGTCAGTCTTTCTCTCTTTGGTGGTGCTGGGCAGCGTGGCTCTCTCTCTGGCTTCCGCCCAGCACACTCCTCATTCTTTGTCCTGTAGCACTCTCTCCCTCAGCTTTTTTGCAGACTGCAGTCTCTCAATCTCTCTCTTGATCGAGCTCTAGCCTCCTCCCTGTGGAAAATGGGGCCACCAATCTTTGGGACTACATGTCCCATGATGCTCTTCTCTCCTAGTCTCCTCTGATTGGCCCTCAGTTATGGCCAATAGGGAAGGAACGGAGCGGGCAGGAAGCTGGGCGTGGAACCTGGTGAGAGCCGCCGTCTCTTCTCCCTGATAGGAGAAAGGGGGTGCGAGCGGGGGAAACCTCTGATAGCTCGCAGCTCGCCGTTCTCCTGTCACAGCGCTGCCGAGTTCTCTGCTGGACTGAGCAGTAGGGATGAGCTTCGAGTTTGAGTCGAACTCATGTTTGACTCGAACATCGGCTGTTCGCCAGTTCGCCGAACAGCGAACAATTTTGGGTGTTCGCGGCAAATTCGAAAGCCGCGGAACACCTGTTTAAAAGTCTATGGGAGAAATCAAAAGTGCTAATTTTAAAGGCTTATATGCATGGTATTGTCATAAAAAGTGTTTGGGGACCTGGGTCCTGCCCCAGGGGACATGTATCAATGCAAAAAAAAGTTTTAAAAACGGACGTTTTTTTCGGGAGCAGTGATTTTAATGATGCTTAAAGTCAAACAATAAAAGTGTAATATCCCTTTAAATTTCGTACCTGGGGGGTATCTATAGTATGCCTGTAAAGGGGCGCATGTTTCCCGTGTTTAGAACAGTCTGACAGCAAAATGACATTTCAAAGGAAAAAAAGTCAATTAAAACTACTCACGACTATTAATGAATTGCCGGTCCGACAATACACATAAAAGTTCATTGATAAAAACTGCATGGGATTTCCCCACAGGGGAACCCCGAACCAAAATTTTTTTAAAAACTGGGGTGGGGGTCCCCCTAAATTCCATACCAGGCCCTTCAGGTCTGGTATGGATATTAAGGGGAATCCCGTGCCAAAATTTTTAAAAATAATGACGTAGGGGTCCCCCTCAAAATTCATACCAGACCCTTATCCGAGCATACAACCTGGCAGGCTGCAGGAAAAGAGGGGGGGACAAGAGAGCACCCCCCTTCTGAACCGTACCAGGCCACATGCCCTCAACATTAGGAGGGTGCTTTGGAGTAGCCCACCAAAGCACCTTGTCCCCATGTTGATGAGGACAAGGGCCTCATCCCCACAACCCTGGCCGGTGGTTGTGGGGGTCTGCGGGTGGGGGGCTTATCGGAATCTGGAAGCCCCCTTTAACAAGGGGACCCCCAGATCCCGGGCCCCCCTGTGTGAAATGGTAAGGGGGTACTTTTGTATCCCTACCATTTAACAAAAAAACTGTCAAAAATGTTAAAAATGACAAGAGACAGTTTTTGACAATTCCTTTATTTAAAGTCTTCTTTTTTCCATCTTCTATCTTCTTTCTTCTTTCTTCTATCTTCCTTCGGTTTTTTCCTCCATCTTCTTCTTCCTCCGATCCTCTGCTTCTTTCTCCGGTGTTCTCGTCCGGCATCTCCCTCTGCGGCGTCTTCTTCTCTTCATCTTCTTCTCTTCATCTTCTTCTCTTCATCTTCTTTTCGGGCCGCTCCGCATCCATGATTGGATGGGAGGCTCCCGCTGTGTGATGCTTCTCGTCCTCTGACTGTTCTTAAATAGCGGAGGGCGGGGCCACCCGGTGACCCCACCCCCCTCTGACGCACGGGGACTTGACGGGGACTTCCCTGTGGCATTCTCCATGACGTCAGAGGGGGCATGGTCACCCAGGTGTGGGCTGCCCACACCCCGATAGTGATGCAACTGTGCTGAATTTAATATCCAATCCCTGATTCCAGGGGGGGGGGGCACTTGACCCCCCTTGCCCCTACCTGCGGATGCCCATGCCATTGGCTGCATGCGCGGATCAAATGCTGATTTTTCAGTAGGGCCATTCAACAGAAGCTGGACTAACAACCAGCTTCTGCTATGTAAGCAGGGAGCTCTGATAGGGACACTGATGTAAGGGGGACTTCAGATGGGAACACTGATGTAAGGGGGACTCTGATTGGGACACTGATGTAAGGGGGACTCTAATTAGGACACTGATGTAAGAGGAACTCTAATTGGGACACTTATGTAAGGGGGACTCTAATTGGGACACTGATGTAAGCAGGGAGCTCTGATAGGGACACTGATGTAAGGGGGACTTCAGATGGGAACACTGATATAAGGGGGACTCTGATAGGGACACTGATGTAAGGGGGACTTCAGATGGGAACACTGATGTAAGGGGGACTCTGATTGGGACACTGATGCAAGTGCAGAATCTGATGAGAACCCTGATGTAAGCAGGGAGCACTGATAGGGACACTGATGTAAGGGGGACTATGAATGGAACGCTGATGTAAGGGGGACTCTATTTGGGACACTGATGTAAGGGGGACTCTGATTAGGAGGGGGGATCCCAATTTTTCAGTAATTTCAGGGAAATAAAATCTCTCAATCTTTATACAGAAGAATTTTAGTGGAGGGTTTTTCATTTCCATTCTGCACCTTCCAGGCTCTACCTTCTTCTTGTCCTCGGCCCGGGTCGGTCATTTCCCCGGTGTGGTTTGTATATCTGAAGCTTGTAAAATAAATCCAGCTGTGCCGGTGGGACAGATCCTCGCCCCGGGGACACCCGGAGACCACTGAGATTCAGGAATGAAGGGACAATGATGGGCTGACCTGTCAGTAAAGAAAGGTAAAGGTGAGCCGGGGATCCAGACATGACTTCTCAGCGCACGCCGCGCATTCCTCCCGCTTCCCACAACCCGAGCCGTGCGGAATGTCAGACAAATTCTACAATGTCACATGGAAAAGGGTTTTTATAAACCTTTCTTTAGGGAAATACAAGAATGGAAGTCTGGAAAAGAAACGATTGTTACTGCAGAGGGACGACCGATTCTCTCCAAACAGATTATATTTTTAACATTATTTCATTCATAAAAGCTTTTGTTTTTTTTTTTACATACTGTCACCAGTGCAGTACGGTATCATTATATGATGTGGCGGTGATCAGGGATACAGACTGGTGACAGTATGTTAAAAAAAAAAAAAAAACATGAATTCATTTTTTATTCAAATTTTTTTACTTTTTTTTTGCGTTTTTTTTTAACATTATTTCATTCATCAAAGCTTTTATAATGTTTTTTTTTTTACATACTGTCACCAGTGCAGTACAAAATAATTATATGGTGTGGCGGTGATCAGGGATACAGACTGGTGACAGTACAGTATGTTAAAAAAGCAAAACAAAACATGAATACATTTTTTATTCACATTTTTTACTTTTTTTAAAATTTTTTTTAACATTATTTCATTTATTAAAGCTTTTATAATGTTTTTTTTATTACATACTGTCACCAGTGCAGTACAAAATCATTATATGGTGTGGCAATCATCAGGGAAAGACTGGTGACAGTATGTTAAAAATAATAATAATAATAATAATTTTTTATTAAAATTTTTTACCTTCTTTGTGGTTTTTTTTTAAATTTTCATTCATAACAGCTTTTCTAATGTTTTTTTTTTTTTTTTACATACTGTCACCAGTTCAGTACAGAATAATTATATGATGTGGCAGTGATCAGGGATATAGACTGGTGTTAGTATGTTAAAAAAAAAATAATAATAATTTTTATTCAAATTTTTTTACCTTTATTGTTTGCATCTTTTTTTTATTTTTTTATTTTTTTTTAAAACAGCTTTTATAATGTTTTTTTACATACTGTCACCAGTGCAGTACAGTATCATTATATGATGTGGTGGTGATCAGGGATACAGATAGTATGTTAAAAAAAAAATACTAATAATAATTTTTTATTCAAATTTTTGATCTTTTTTGTTTGTGTTTTTTTTTTATTTTTCATTTATAACAGCTTTTATCATTTTTTTACATACTGTCACCAGTGCAGTACAAAATCATTATATGGTGTGGCAATCATTAGGGATACACTGGTGACAGTATGTTAAAATAATAATAATAATAATTTTTTATTATAATTTTTTATCTTTTTTGTTTGAGTTTTTTATTTTTAATTTTTCATTCATAACAGCTTTTATAATGTTTTTATTTTTTTTACATACTGTCACCAGTTCAGCACAGAATCATTATATGATGTGGTGGTGATCAGGGATACAGACTGGTGACAGAATGTTAAAAACAATAATAATAATAATTTTTTATTAAAATTTTTGACCTTTTTTGTTTGTGTTTTTTTAAACATTACTTCATTCATAACAGCTTTTATAATTAAAAAATATATATTTTAATTAACCACTTGACCTCTGAAAGGTTTTATGACCAGGCCATATTTTGTTAGTTCAGCACTGCGCTACTTTAACTGGTCATGCAACATGGTACGCAAATTACATTTATATAATTTTTTATATAATTTCTTTTACACAAATAGAACTTTCTTTTGGTGGTATTTGATCACCATTGTTTTTTTTTTTTTTTTTTTTTGCAATATAAACAAAAAAAGACTGGAGGCTTTGTAAAAAAAAAAAATGTCTTCAATAATTTGCTTTCAGTACATTTTTTCAGATATATACCATCGTTTGTAGACTTTATAATTTCCACACAGGCTTATGCCGGCCATACGCGGTTCGAATTTTGAAAGAACTTTCTTTCGAAAATTGTATCAAAGAATTTTCGTGTGAATTTCGCACCATTAGTGGGCTGCAACAATGGCCGATTTTCGTGCGGCCATCAAATTTGAGGAATCGGACACGTTGGAAATTTTTTGAAAAACGAACGATTTTGATGATGGGAGAATCGTGCGAGAAATGTAATAAGAAAAGAAAATTTACGGAGAGAAAAGAAGATTCCCGGCCACGAAAATTCTTTTCTGTAGCAACATGAGGTGAAATTGAAGGCTTGGTCGGCCGAATTTCGAAAATCAATGGTGGCATCATCGGATCACAAAAAAAACGAACTTTCTGATTTTGAAAACAAAAATTTTTCTAAATTCGACCGTGTATGGCCTGCTTTAATAATATACACTGATTTGGATTATTTTTACCAAAGAAATGTAGCAGAGCATATTTTGGCCTAAATGCACAAAGAAAAATTATTTATTTGCAAAATGCTATAACAGAAACTAGAGAAAAATGTTTTTTTTTTCAAAAAAATGTTTTCATTTATTTAGCAAAAAAAAATACTCAGTGGTGCTTAAATGCCACCAAAACAAATCTCTATTTGTGTGAAAAAAAATTATAAAAACATTATTACAGAATCTAGGAATTTTTTTTTCAAAATTTTAAGTCTTTTTTTCATTTATTTAGCAAAAAAAAAGAAAAAAACTCAGTGGCACTTAAATACCACCAAACGAAATCTCCATTTGTGTAAAAAAAAATGACAAACATTTCATAGAGGGTACAGTGTTGCATGACTGCGCAATTGTCATTCAAAGCTGAAAATTGGGCCGGGCAGAATATATTTTGGCCTAAATCCACGAAGAAAGATTATTTATTTGCTATGTTATAACAGAAACTAGAGAAAAATGTGTTTTTTTTCAAAAAAATGTTTTCATTTATTTAGCAAAAAAAAAATACTCAGTGGTGCTTAAATGCCACCAAATTAAATCTCTATTTGTGAGCAAAACTAGGATTTGTGCATACAATTTGTGTGCAGAAACTAGGAAAAAAAATTTTTTTTTCAAAATTTTAAGTCTTCTTTTCATTTATTTAGCAAAAAAAAAAAACAAAAAACTAAGTGGTGCTTAAATACCACCAAAACAAATCTCTATTTGTGTGAAAAAAAATTATAAAACATTATTACAGAAACTAGGAATTTTTTTTTCAAAATTTTAAGTCTTTTTTTCATTTATTTAGCAAAAAAAAGAAAAAAACTCAGTGGCACTTAAATACCACCAAACGAAATCTCCATTTGTGTAAAAAAAAACGACAAACATTTCATAGAGGGTACAGTGTTGCATGACTGCGCAATTGTCATTCAAAGCTGAAAATTGGGCCGGGCAGAATATATTTTGGCCTAAATCCACGAAGAAAGATTATTTATTTGCTATTTTATAACAGAAACTAGAGAAAAATGTGTTTTTTTTCAAAATTTTAAGTCTTTTTTTTCATTTATTTAGCAAAAAATAAATAAATAAACCCAGTGGTGCTTAAATACCGCCAAACAAAAGCTCTATTTGTGTAAAAAAAAATATTTAAAAATTATAACAGAAACTAGGATTTTTTTTTTAAATTGTAAGTCTTTTTTTCATTTATTTAGCAAAAAAAAAAAAAATAAAAAAAAACTCAGTGATGCTTAAATACCACCAAAAGAAATCTATTTGTGTGAAAAAAATGATAAAACAATTATAACAGAAAATAGAAAAAATTTGTTGTTTTTTTTGTGAAAATTTTAAGTATTTTTTTCATTTATTTAGCAAAAAAAACAAAAAAAAACTCAGTGGTGCTTAAATACCACCAAACAAAATCTCTATTTGTGTGAAAAAAATGATAAAAAATGATAGCAGAAACTAGGAAAAATTTGTTTGTTGTTTTTTTTCAAAATTTTAAGTCTTTTTTCATTTATTTAGCAAAAAAAAAAAAAAACTCAGTGGTGCTTAAATACCACCAAACAAAATCATTATTTGTGTGAAAAAAATGATAAAAAATTATAACAAACTAGGAATTTTTTTTTTTTCAAAATGTCTTTTTTCATTTATTTAGCTAACTTTAATAAATGTTTTTGTTTTTTTTTTAAGTCCAAAGTTCTGTATATACAAGTCTTCCTTCCTATATCCTTCCTATAACTCTGACAAGCTCTTTCTTCCTCCTCCTACCAACATAAGGCGGGTGCACAACGCTTGTCATTTTCTTTAAATATAGTACATTTATTTATAATCCCAGTTTCCAAATATAGACGGGCCTTGAAAAGGTCCACAAGTATCTCATTTTGCCGCTGTGATAAAAGGGATCTAGAATTCGGTTGCACCAGAAGCTGTCATTTTGTCAGAGAATTCAGCATTGGAGGTAATAATTAATGTAAAGTGCTGCCTATGGGTCGGGCTGTGCCAGCCTCACCCACAATCTGTATACAGAGTGGATGGAAATGGATCTATATGTGTTAGTGGGGGAGGGGGGGGGGTATTTATAACAAGCAGGATGAATGAATATAATTTAAAACGTAGATAGGAGCCCCAATTAACCTCTTCAGCTCCTGTATCTGTAAACCCCTGTGGGGCCGAAGCAATTTCTTACCTTATTACTCTGGCTCTGTTTATTTGGCATTAGCTTTGTTATTACTCAACTACCTCAATACCCAGCCACTTTCACCCCCTTTTCCCGCCCAGGACCAATTTTCAGCTTTCAGCGCTGTCGCATTTTGAATGAAAATTGCGCGGTCATTCGACACTATACCCAAACGCAATCTGTATCATTCCCCCCCCCCCCGCTACTAGAGTTTTCTTTTTCTGGTATTTGATCACCTCTGGGCACAGCGGCTGCAATTGATGGGCACAGTGGCTGCAATTGATGGGCACAGTGGCGGCAATTGATGGACACAGTGGCTGCATTTAATGGGCACAGTGGTGGCATTTGAGGGGCACAGTGGCTGCATTTAATGGGCACAGTGGCTGCAATTGATGGGCACAGTGGCTGCATTTAATGGGCACAGTGGCTGCAATTGATGGACACAGTGGCTTCATTTAATGGGCACAGTGGTGGCATTTGATGGGCACAGTGGCTGCATTTAATGGGCACAGTGGCTGCAATTGATGGGCACAGTGGCTGCATTTAATGGGCACAGTGGCTGCAATTGATGGACACAGTGGCTTCATTTAATGGGCACAGTGGTGGCATTTGATGGGCACAGTGGCTGCATTTAATGGGCACAGTGGCTGCAATTGATGGGCACAGTGGCTGCATTTAATGGGCACAGTGGCTGCAATTGATGGGCGCAGTGGCTGCATTTAATGGGCACAGTGGCTGCAATTGATGGACACAGTGGCTTCATTTAATGGGCACAGTGGTGGCATTTGATGGGCACAGTGGCTGCATTTAATGGGCACAGTGGCTGCAATTGATGGACACAGTGAGGCTGCAATTGATGGGCACAGTGGCGGCATTTGATGGGCACAGTTGCGGCATTTGATGGGCACAGTTGCGGCATTTGATGGGCACAGTGGCGGCATTTGATGGGCACAGTGAGGTGTTTAATGGGCACAGTGGTTGCAATTGATGGGCACAGTGGCTGCAATTGATGGGCACAGTGGCAGCATTTGATGGGCACAGTGGCAGCATTTGATGGGCACAGTGGCAGCATTTGATGGGCACAGTGGCAGCATTTGATGGGCACAGTGAGGCTGCAATTGATGTTTTTTTTTCAGAATTTTTCAGTTTGTTTGCACCCCCCCCCCCAAAAAAAAAATTTTGAGCACCAGCCGCCACTGGACACAGAACATGGAAATGCAATTGTTTTAGTAAAATATAAACTGATAAATATAGTTAGCCCAATTTTTTTTTATATTGTGAAAGATAATGTTACGCCGAGTAAATTGATACCCAACATGCCCTGCTTCAAAATTGCGCCCGCTCATGGAATGGCGACAAACTTTGACCCTTAAAAATCTCGACGGTTTATACATTTCTACCGGTTACCAGTTTTGAGTTACAAAGGAGGTCTTTTGCTAAAAGTATTGCTCTCGCTCTACCGACCGCGGCGATACCTCACATGTGTGGTTTGAACACCATTTCCATATGCGGGCGCGACTTACGCTTCTGCGCGCGAGCTTGGCAGGATGGGGTGCTTTCAATTTTTTTTTCTTATTTATTTTACTTTATTTTTTTTTTTTTTTTACACTGTCCTTTAAAAAAAAAATGTTTTGGGTCACTGTCCTTTTAAGAAAAAAAAAATCTATTACAAAGGATGTTTTAAACATCCCTTGTAATAGAAAAAAAGCATGACAGGACCTCTTTTAACCACTTCAGCCCCGGACCATTTGGCTGGTAAAAGACCAGAGCACTTTTTGCGATTCGGCACTGCGTCGCCTTAACTGACAATTGCGCGGTCGTGCGACGTGGCTCCCAAACAAAATTGACATCCTTTTTTTCCCCACAAACAGAGCTTTCTTTTGGTGGTATTTGATCACCTCTGCGGTTTTTATTTTTGGGGCTATAAATAGCGACAATTTTGAAAAAAACACATTATTTTTTACTTTTTGTTATAATAAATATCCCCCAAAAATATATAAAAAAACATTTTTTTCCCCCTCAATATATCAAAGAAAAGGAAAAAGGTGGGACTTTAAATGAGGTAAAACGGGGCCGTTCAGGTCCCCTCCTCCATCCCTGTACACTTTATTTTGGTAGAGAGAGCAAATGACGGGACTTTCCATAAAGCACACGGGAGCAATAGTACAATTGAATAAAGAATAGATTTTAATTGGTTCAAAATAATCATACGGTTTTCATATAACCGCTTGCCGACCGCCTCACGCAGATATACTGCGGCAGAAGGGCTCGTAAGGGCAGAATCACGTACCTGTACTGTTCTCCTTTATGAGGCGGCCAGCAGGCGCGAGCGCGCGCCCGCGACAAGCTCCGTGAGTCGGGTCGCGGGTCCCACGGACTCGATCGGCGCGGGGATATCCGCGATCGCCTCATGGGGAGATGCTGCTGTAAACAAGCATCTCCCCGTTCTGCCTAGTGACAGTGTCACTGATCTCTGCTCCCTGTCATCGGAGCAGAGATCAGTGACGTGTCACACACAGCCACGCCCCCCACAGTTAGAAACACGCCCCTAGGACACACTTAACCCTCCCCGCCCCCTAGTGGTTAACACCTTCACTGTCAGTGTCATTTACACAGGAATCAGTGCATTTGTATAGCACTGATTGCTGTATAAATGACAATAGTCCCAAAAATGTGTCAAAAATATCCGATGTGTCCGCCATAATGCCGCAGTAACGATAAAAATCGCTGATCGCTGTCATTAAAAAAAAAAAAAAATAATAAAAATGCCATAAAACTATCCCCTATTTTGTAAACGCTATAACTTTTGCACAAACCGATCAATATACGTTTATTGCGATTTTTTTTTTTACCAAAAAATATGTAGAAGAATATGTATCGGCCTAAACTGGGGAAAAAAAATGTGTTTTTATATATTTTTAGGGGATATTTATTATAGCAAAAAGTAAAAAATAATGCATTTTTTTCAAAATTGTCGCTCTTTTTTTGTTTATAGCGCAAAAAATAAAAAGCGCAGGGGTGATCAAATACCACCAAAAGAAAGCTCTATTTGTGGGAAAAAAAGGATGTCAATTTTGTTTGGGAGCCACGTCGCACAACCGCAAAATTGTCAGTTAAAGCGACGCAGTGCCGAATCGCAAAAAGTGCTCTGGTCAGGAAAGGAGGTAAATTCTTCCGGGGCTGAAGTGGATAAAATTGTTTTATGCATTTTGCTATATATTAATATTTTTAAAAAAATGATACAATTGATTAGAGCCAGATAATATACATTAATATACATTCC
Source organism: Aquarana catesbeiana (assembly GCF_042186555.1). Classification (NCBI taxonomy): domain Eukaryota; kingdom Metazoa; phylum Chordata; class Amphibia; order Anura; family Ranidae; genus Aquarana; species Aquarana catesbeiana. The sequence continues at coordinate 626,231,010 of NC_133328.1, read as the reverse complement.
AACAAGGAGTTAGTACATATTGTAGAATATAAGAAATAATTTGAACACGATTACATGGATTAAGTTTAGTAGCTGTATAGTTTGGGAACAAACAAGGATATCACTGAAATGAGGTGAGGGAGAGGAACAAATGAATTGGAAGGGCCATACAAAAATTCCATAGATGTGTACACTAGGTTGTTGTTATCTCTACGCGTTTCAAGGCCTTCATCAGGAGAAAAAACCGTGGTAGTAGTCTATAAATAAAAGAAGCAGTAATGTTTAGAAATAGAAAAGAAAACCAAAAAGCTAACCCTGGACAAGAGAGATCCCCCCCCATGGATTCAATCTGCCCGCACACTTACATGAGGGTCCACACAGCGGTGGTGCGGCCATGAAATGACCAGACCAGCCAGAAAAGTCCCATCCGGGAGATGAGGGGACACGATGAGGCAGACAGCAGCCCGACATTAACAGCGCCCCCATGTGGGTCAAAGTGTAAGAAATGGTGGTGGTGAATGAGGAAACCCCTATGGAAAACTTCTGTGAAGAAGTATGGCAAAAAAACAAAAAATAAATGATGTTGAAAGGGTGATGTCAATTTCGTGTGTAAAAAAAAAAAGCAAAATGGAAAAAATGAAAATCAGTGAAAAGGGAGGGAAAGGGGTGATCAATAAGTAGGAAATAGAGTGAGGGTGAAAGTTAAAAGAAATGTTTACCTTAGTCTGGATGACTGAGAGCAAACGTGCCTAGGTGCATCATGCCAGACTGATGAGGGAGGAGTGATCAGTACTGTGTGTGAAACCCAAATGGGGTCCATATAGGCAGTGCTGCCGCAGACACGCCCCCAAGGTCACCTCATGTAAGTGTGCGGGCAGTGTGTGAGCAGCTGCATTCTGTGTAATACCAATAAATGAATGGCTGTCATTTTGACAGCCGGTAATTGCAGGTAATGATGATGGGGCTGGATGAGCTGGAAGTAAAAGGTGGAAGTCAAAAGTGGTTACAGAGTATGTATAGATACACCTTTTTAATTTCGTTTTTGAGTTAAAACCCATCTGTTATCTGTTTTTTTTGCTGTCTTGCTTACTTCCTCTTTCAAAGACGCAACAGGAAATTAGAGGAAATCTCCTCTTAGTTATCACCGGATCAGGTGTACTTATTTCCCCTTACCTCTTTTTTGTGGTGATGGCTTTACAATTTTGGATTTCCTATTACTTTCTATCTTGACTAAAAGAGAAAAAAAAAAGAAGGTGGGCACAGGCAGCAATAAAATGGGCTCAGTGGGTTTAAAGTGGTTGTAAAGTCAGAAGGTTTTTTTTTATCTTATTGCATACTATACATTAAGATAAAAAGCCTTCTGTGTGCAGCAGCCCTCCTAATACTTACCTGAGCCCCATCTCTGCCCAATGATGTCCACGAGTGTCTCGGCTGTCCAGGACTCTCCCTCCTGATTGGCTGAGACACAGCAGCTGCTCCATTGGCTCCCTCTGCTGTCAAAGTCAGTTAGCCAATCAGGAGAGAGAGGGCGGGGCTGCCCCTCAGCTCCGTGTCTGAATGGACACAGGGAGCTGCGGCTCGGCTCGGGTGCCCCCCCATAGCAAGCTGCTTGCTGTGGGGGCACTCAACAGGAGAGAGGGGGGGAGGAGCACCGGAGAGAGACCTGAGAAGAGGAGGGATCTGGGCTGCTCTGTGCAAATCCACTGCAACACAGCAGGTGAGTATAACATGTTTGTTATTTTTGCATACCTCCCAACTTTCTTAGATGGGAATGAGGGACACCTTTCAGCAAAAGTATGCAGGCATAGGACACACCCCTTGCCACGCCCCCTTAAAGGAGAATTGTACAAAAAAACAAGATTGGTAAACCCACAAGTGCTTTTTTTACCACTACTATTCCTTTATATTGGCTTTTGGAATTTACAAATGCAGCAATTTAGAAATCAGATGAAAGGTTTAGCGCTGGAAAACACTTTTTGATAGTTAAAAAGTGCATTTTATTTAAATCTATATGGATAGACCAAAATGAGGGACAAATAAGGGACAGAGGGACATTGCTCCAAATCAGGGATAGTCCCTCCAAATCAGGGACAGTTGGAAGCTATGATTTTTTTATACCCACTTTAATTTCTTGTCATTTCAAATGTAATTGTCAATATTTTTGAAATTTCAGTTTTCATTAAAATATTCCCTGAAGATCCTTCCGTGCAGGTCCTTGTTCAGGGATTTCTCAATACAGGATGACAGCACTCCTGTCTCTGGGTCCCCTGCATTCTAACCCCCATTGCACAGGTTTCTGATTGTCACATAGATTCACACAATCCCAAATGTCTGACACAAATCAGCACCCTGATGCAGCCTCTCAGTTTGATGACTTGCTACAAAGTTACAATGTACAGTCGGATCACTTGGGAGACTGAGGAAATGCTTCTTCCTGCCTGCAACAGACTGATGACATCATCTCAGCCTAGGCAAAGTCATGTGACTGGAGCTCAAGAGTAATTTTTTTTTTTTTTATGAGAAACGGTGGAGATTAAAAACAAGTACTTATTTTTTTGTATATTGTGACATGTCAATTATTTTTTCTTCTAAAAAAATAATAAACTAAAAAAAAAAAAAAGGCTGCAGTTTGGCTTTAGTTCTGACTGCCTGTAACCTGGTTTATTGCCTTGACACTGATCTGTATCATTACAGAACTTCAAAGTCTGAGAACCTTTACTATACTACAGAGTGTCACCCGGCTCCTCCCCCACTCCCTGTGCAATGTGTCAGCCATAGAAGTGTGCGATGTTATCTCAGGTAAAATATCACTTTGCACCGGAGTAATCTGTGAAGATCATTTCTCAAGAAGTGAATCTTCCCAGACACAGTGATGAATGACACCTGAGAAATATTGTCTTCTACTGTACGCCTCTAGTATTGCCCCTACATGCCCATACAAATCACTCAAATTTGCCAACCCGATTAGCTTGGAATGTTTTTCCTACAAGGGATTTTTTTTTTTTGGTTTCTATATATAACAGCTTAGAGTAAATATGACTATCATGATTGTGAAAGCTTCTATTTATTGATTATACAGGTGTGTATATATATATATATATATATATATATATATATATATATATATATGCAGTTATACTCACAAAACTGAGTACACCCCTCTATCTTTTCATGTGACAACACTGAAGAAATGACACTTTGCTACAATGTAAAGTAGTGAGTGTACAGCTTGTATAACAGTGTAAATTTGTTGTCCCCTCAAAATAACTCAACACACAACCATTAATGCCTAAACCGCTGGCAACAAAAGTGAGTACATCCCTAAGTGAAAATGTCCAGATTGGGGCCAATTAGTCATTTTCCCTCCCCTGTGTCATGTGACTCGTTAGTGTTACAAGGTCTCAGGTGTGAATGGGGAGCAGGTGTGTTAAATTTGGTGTTATCACTCTCACTCTCTCATACTGGTCACTGGAAGTTCAACATGGCACCTCATGGCAAAGAACTCTCTGAGGATCTGAAATTAAGAACTGTTGCTCTACATAAAGATGGCCTAGGCTATAAGAAGATTGCCAAGACCCTGAAACTGAGCTGCAGCACGGTGGCCAAGACCATACAGGACAGGTTACACTTAGCCATGGTCCACCAAAGAAGTTGAGTGCACATGCTCAGCGTCATATCCAGAGGTTGTCTTTGGGAAATAGACGTATGAGCGCCGCCAGCATTGCTGCAGAGGTTGAAGGGGTGGGGGGGTCAGCCTGTCAGTGCTCAGACCATATGCCTTGGTAAAGAAGCTGAGGGTAAAGGTGATGGACTGGCCAAGCATGTCTCCAGGCCTAAACCCTATTGAGCATCTGTGGGGAATCCTCAAATGGAAGTTATAGGAACACAAGGTCTCTAACATCCACCAGCTCCGTGATGTCGTCATGGAGCAGTGGAAGAGGACTCCAGTGGCAACCTGTGAAGCTCTGGTGACCTCCATGTCCAAGAGGGTTAAGGCAGTGCTGGAAAATAATGGTGGCCACACAAAATATTGACACTTTGGGCCCAATTTGGACATTTTCACTTAGGGGTGTACTCACTTTTGTTGTAATGGCTGTGTGTTGAGTTATTTTGAGGGGACAGCAAATTTACACTGTTATACAAGCTGTACACTCACTACTTTACATTGTAGCAATGTGTAATTTCTTCAGTGTTGTCACATGAAAAGATAGAAGAAAATACTTACAAAAATGTGAGGGGTGTACTCACTTATGTGAGATACTGTATATACATACAGTATATATATCTATATCTATATATATCTATATACATATATAAATATATATAGATACACAGTATATATGGCTGTACTGCAAGTAATGCAAAGGTGGGCATAACTTTTTTATTACTTTATATAGGTCATTCAAATGTCACATGTTAGTAGAGTAGCTCTTCCTCTATAGTAACTCTTCTTCTTTTTTTATTGCAGGTAAATAATGGATTCCAAGCAGAGGCAACATGCTGCCATTGAGTTCTTGATGAAGGAGAAGTGCAGACTGTCCAACATCTGCAGAAGGCTACAGAATGTTTATGGAGGTGGCACCATTAAGAAAAATCATCAATGACAAGACATTGTTCATCAATGGTGTCATCTCTTTAAACATTCTGTAGCCCTCTGTGGATGTCAGAAAACCTGCACCCCTCCTTCATCCAGAACTCAATGACAGCACATTGCTTCTGCTTGGAATCCATTACAGTAAAACCTTGGTTTGAGAGTAACTCGGTTTGAGAGCGTTTAGCAAGACATTTTGACTTGATATACAAGCGATGTCTTCATATAAGAGTAGCGTCATGTCACAACTGAGTATAAAAGAGAAGAGAGGCGCCTCTAAGTGTAGCAATATGGTTACATTTAATGAAGGTACAACATTTAGCAACATATTGCTACACATAGTAGTTACATAGTAGGTTAGGTTGAAAAAAGACACAAGTCCATCAAGTCCAACCTATGTGTGTGATTATGTGTCAGTATTACATTGTATATCCCTGTATGTTGCGATCGTTCAGGTGCTTATCTAATAGTTTTTTTAAACTATCGATGCTCCCCGCTGAGACCATCGCCTGTGGAAGGGAATTCCACATCCTTGCCGCTCTTACAGTAAAGAACCCTCTACATAGTTTAAGGTTAAACCTTTTTTCTTCAAAATTTTAATGAGTGGTCACGTGTCTTATTAAACATCCTCCCACGGAAAAGTTTTAGAGGCGCCTCTCTTCTCTTTTAGACTCTGGAGCTCCTGCTGGATTTTGCTTCTAATCCCCTTGTGGAGGCTTCCATTTGTGGATGGACATTTTATGGTTACACAACCTATCACATTGCTATAATCTTTTTATATAGACTATAAAGTGAAGGACTTATGAATAAATGGTTGTGGAACGAATCATTTGAGTTTCCATTATTTCTTATGGGGAAATTCGCTTTGATATACGAGTGCTTTGGATTACAAGCATGTTTCCAGAACAAATTATGCTCGCAATCCAAGGTTTTACTGTATTTTCCTGCAATTAAAAAAAAAGAAGAAAAAGAAGAAGAGTTACTATACAATGTGTATGAGAGAGAGAGACAGAGAGAGAAAAAAAATCTATGGTTGCAGATGCAAATTTATTCCAAAAAATCAATAGCAGCTTTTCATGTAAGTATAAGCTTTTGGGCAAAATCTGTCCTTCCTCAGGTCAGAAAAACTTAATAAAATGTAACATTTTACAAAGTATACACACACGCATGTGGGAACTGGAAACTTAGTATTGGTTAATAATCATATAGTTATACAAAACACATAAAACTAGGAGACATCTTCTCAAGATAGTTCACCCCAATGGATACCAAACAGCTCAATAATATTGTTCCAAATTTACCTAACAAATAAAAATAATTGGACTGCTGGGGTAAGCCTTGCTGCAGGAGCACTGACTATTAAAAAACATATATACAGTATATATAAATACACACACACACAAAGCCAAGGGAACACTTTCAGAAGTGATGGGAGTGGATGCCCCCCGCCACTGCTTGCAGGTTTTTTCTCGGGCTTACCAGTTCATCTGAGAAATGTTCGTCTGGACACACAGGCGATCAAAGAGTAGATCCGCTTTGATCACCTCTATGGCCTTGGAGGACCGGGGCTACATCATGATGTCACTTCTGGTCCAGACTGAAAGTAAACACATATTTTTTTTTTTTTTACAGCAAAAGATAAAAAAAACTATTGTTTTTTTGATCTTTTGCTTTCAAAGGTAAAGGTAATATTTGGGATCTTTTTGAGCCCTGATCTCCCCATAAAGTGGACCTGTCCTCCCTTATTTCTATTTCAAGGGATGTTTACATTCCTTGTAATAGAAATAAAAGTGATAAAAAAAAAAAAAAATAAATAATGAATGGGACAGTGTAAAAAAAAAAAAAAGTAAAAAAAAAAAAAAAATTGAAAAGCGTCCTCATCCCTCCGTGCTCGCACGCAGAAACAAACTCATGTGTAAGTCGCGGACGTGTATGTAAACGGTATTTGCACCGCACATGTGAGGTATCACCGCGAACGTTAGAGTGAGTGCAATAATTCTAGCACTAGACCTCCTCTGTAACTCCAAACAGGTAACCTGTAAAGGTGTTTAAAGCGTCGCCTATGGAGATTTTTAGGTACCGTTCTTTATCGCCATTCCATGAGCGCGTGCAATTTTAAAGCTCCTCGGCGTAATGTCATCTTTCACATTATACAAAAAAAATTGGGATAACTATTGAGTTTTTAAAAAAATGATTAAACTGTATTTTTTCCCCCAAAATTGCATTTGAAAGACCACTGCACAAATAATGTGTGACATAAAATATTGCAATGATCGTCAATTTATTTTCTAGGGTCTCTGCTAATTATATATATATATATATATATATATATATATATATATATATATATATATAAAGTGGGGATGGAAAGTATTCAGACCTCCTTAAACACTCTTTGTTATATTGCAGCCATTTGCTAAAATCATTTCAGTTATTTTTTTTCCTCATTAATATACACACAGCACCCCATATTGACAGAAAAACACAGAATTGTTGACATTTTCAGATTTATGCAGATTTATTAAAAAAGAAAAACTGAAATATCACATGGTCCTAAGTATTCAGACCCTTTGCTGTGACACTCATATATTTAACTCAGGTGCTGTCCATTTCTTCTAATCATCCTTGAGGTGGTTCTACACCTTCATTTGAGTCCAGCTGTGTTTGATTATACTGATTGGACTTGATTAGGAGAGCCACACACCTGTCTTTATAAGACCTTACAGCTCACAGTGCATGTCAGAGCAAATGAGAATCATGAGGTCAAAGGAACTGCCTGAAGAGCTCAGAGAGAGAATTGTGGCAAGGTACAGATCTGGCCAAGGTTACAAAAAAAATGTGCTGCACTTAAGGTTCCTAAGAGCACAGTGGCCTCTATAATCCTTAAATGGAAGACGTTTGGGATGACCAGAACCTTTCCTAGAGCTGGCCGTCCGGCCAAACTGAGCTATCGGGGGAGAAGAGCCTTGGTGAGAGAGGTAAAGATGAACCCAAAGATCGCTGTGGCTGAGCTCCAGAGATGCAGTCGGGAGATGGGAGAAAGTTGTAGAAAGTCAACCATCACTGCAGCCCTCCACCAGTCAGGGCTTTATGACAGAGTGGCCCGACGGAAGCCTCTCCTCAGTGCAAGACACATGAAAGCCCGCATGGAGTTTGCTAAAAAACACCTGAAGGACTCCAAGATGGTGAGAAATAAGATTCTCTGGTCTGATGAGACCAAGATAGAACTTTTTGGCCTTAATTCTAAGCAGTATGTGTGGAGAAAACCAGGAACTGCTCATCACCTGTCCAATACAGTCCCAACACAGCGACAACTCTGTGACTGTTCTTGAATGGCCCAGCCAGAGCCCTGACTTAAACCCAATTGAGCATCTCTAGAGAGACCTAAAACTGGCTGTCCACCAACGTTTACCATCCAACCTGACAGAACTGGAAAGGATCTGCAAGGAGGAATGGCAGAGGATGCCCAAATCCAGGTGTGAAAAACTTGTTGCATCTTTCCCAAAAAGACTCATGGCTGTATTAGATCAAAAGGGGCTTCTACTAAATACTGAGCAAAGGGTCTGAGTACTTAGGACCATGTGATATTTCAGTTTTTCTTTTCTAATAATTCTGCAAAAATGTCAACAATTCTGTGTACATTAATGAGGAAAAACATGAACTTAAATGATTTTAGCAAATGGCTGCAATATAACAAAGAGTGAAAAATTTAAGGGGGTCTGAATACTTTCTGTCCCCACTGTATATATAGCGCCACGCCCGAAGGAGCCGCTTGGTGAATTTGGATTCTCTGATCTCCGCCTCAACTCCAACAATGACCTCAGCCCCTCTGACACATCTGGTTAAATAAAATTACTGCAAGCACATTTAAGGACACATGTGGTAAATACCGTTATCCTGGCTGTGGATTATCACAAAAAATAGACACACACTTGGTAGTGATAAACAAGTTGAATATATTAGCATGGTTTAACGCATATGGAAAATTACAACACTGTTAAACCTTGCTACAAATAACTAATATATTAGAAAAGACAACCTTCAATATTTAGCAACTGCAGGTATAGAAAGCGCCATCATCTATATGCCTTTAGCACAAGTGCTGAGAGAAGAGTAGACTTGTCAACTTCTCAGCTCCTTCTGGGCCGCAAATACCTTTGAGAGGCAAACACACAACTAAAAGAAAAGGGTTACACAAGTACAGTAAGCACAGTTCTGTAATGTTGCAGGTCCTGAGGTGAAGAATACTAGTGTCTTCTGCTAGCAAATGGTGTGGCCCTTGTTTTAAGAGAAGGTTTAAACAAGCTTGCATGGAGTAGTAATCCTCTAGAACATTCCGTAAGGTAGAGATTTAAAAGGGCAAACTACTAGGGATGGCAGCTCCAAACAAGCATCTGGTGACACTAAAAAGGGAAATTGGTGTCTGCATGCAGTGTCAGTATGGTGTCAAGAAGGATGATGGGTTTACTTCCACTCACCAGTCCTCTGTGCGATGACACAACAATAATCCCAGGTGCTGGTACAGGCTCCTGATGCTTCTAGCGATATTGTAAGACACTGGATCTCTTGCTGATGGCCGATTGAGATGACTGGTAGCAAAAATCGCAAGGTGAACAAGCAGCGGCTGACCCGATACCCGGATGGGTATCTCGACCCCTGAAAGGAGTGGGTCGTCTCTGCTGAGCTGAGTGGTGCTGGGCTGCTGAGTAGGGTCCCTGGACTAAATAGTAGTGGATTACATGGCTGTCTCTGCTCCTGGCTCCCCTCAGGCATCCTCACTCCTCCGTCTCCAGGTAACCCTCTCCTGGCAGTCTCTGGAAAAGCTTGACCTTCTCCACCTCTGATGCTGCCAGAGTCTCTCTCTCTATCAGTCTCCTCAGTCTCAAAGGTTTTCCTCACACCTGTCACCTCACCACACTCTCTCTCTCCCTCTCTCTCCCCTTAGATCACTCTCCTTATTCTCCTCACAGACTTTTTTTTCCAGGCTTCAGGATATCCCTCCTCCTCTGTTGGGGCACACAGTCCCTGGTGTCAGCATGTGTCTCTCTCCTCACTCTGGCACCTCAGTTCCTTCCCCTCACACACTCCTCCTCTCCTCACTGTTAAGTGTCACTGTGTCCCAGCAAATTACTTTTTTACCCTTGGTATCTCCCTCTCTTTTAAGCAATCTCCTCTCCTCCGTCTCCTGTCAGCACTCTCTCTCTCATTTACCTCAGTACTTCCCTCTCTTCTGTCACCTCAGCACTTCCTGAAACTCCCCTTTTTCCCAGTATGCATTGTGTCTCTGAGTTTTTCTGGAAGGACCAGTCAGCATTTCTCTGTCTCCATCTTGTGGCCAAAAGGAGAAATTGCATTACAACATGCCTGCTACATACTCCCCCCACCAAAGAACCTTTGGTCCCCAAAGGAAGGACAAAGTCTATCAACATATAATGTCCACAACCTGTTATGTGCTTTCAAAATACAATGGGAGGCAAAAACAGCTCAGTACATGTAAGAAAACAAGCAATCGGCATGCACGTATGAACCTGGCAAGGGAACCTTCCACCATTTGTCATAAGAGGTGAGGTTGTCTTGCTCACAAGCTACCGATATTGGGATGGCCCACCAGGGGGTGAGTTGGAGTCGCCCTCCACTAAATCTGTAGTGGGAAGGGTCGGCAGGCTGTGCATTCTCTGAGATGTGAGGATCGCTTCTTCAGAACTTTCGCCTAAAGTATCATATGTCAGCCTTTTTGGTGGACAAATTGTTCGCTTTCCTCTCTGCTCTTTGGGCTCAGGTGTTGTAGTATTGGTATAGTAGCCTCTTCCTCTGATGCTGCAGAAGGTTGAGGAGCTTCTATAGCCTCTACAGTTGAGGAACTTGGAAAGTCTCCTTGGCTTGCCAAGGGTTGTCTCTGTGGGATGAAGTCAAGCCTGAGGGTTCCCGCATCTGCTTCTCTGGGAGAAAGGGGAGTGACAGTCTCTGACAGCGTAGACTGCGACAGCCAGTCCATGCCCATTTCTTCATCCTCACTGTCTTCTGCATCCATGTTTGGTGGCAAGGATTGGGACCTGGTTACTGGAGGTTATTCCTGAGAGATGGTTTGAGTAGGCTGTTGATTTGGTTGATAAGGTATACAAACAGCTTCTGATTCCGATGCCAGGTCTTTAGTGGGCCTGTGCTTCCTTCTGGGCAAATCTGGTATACTGGCAATCCTGGCAACTGCTTGCAGATGATGTAGGGCCGTGACTTCCATCAACAGTTTGTGTTTCCCAGGGATGCCCAAGTTCCTCAGTAACACTCTGTCACCAGGCTGCAAATCATGTACTCTCACCTTTAAATCAAAGTTTTGCTTGTTTCGCTGGCCCCGGGTGTCTGATGTAGCCTGGGCTTTCTCATATGCTGTCTTCAGACTCTTCCTCAGGCGGTCCACATATCCTCTGTGTGACACCGTCAAGGTATGATCTAAAGAGGTGCCAAATGCTAAGTCCACCGGCAGTCGAGCTTCCCTACCGAACATCGGCCTATATGGTGAATAGCCCGTGACATAGTTTTCAGTGCTATTAAAGGCATGTACAATAGCTGTAATGTGCCTGCTCCAATGCTGTTTCTTCTCAGCCGTAAGAGTCTCAAGCATATCCAGGAGGGTGCGATTAAAGCATTCTGACTGGGGATCTCCTTGAGAGTGGTAGGGGGTGGTTCTCTACCAGAATTTTGGCCACTGTAAATGTTTGTTGGTCTTTAGTTGGGAATGCCTGGGCATATCGGGTGAAGTGACCGGTCACCACCAGAACATTTCCCTGTCCACTCGAGTCAGGATCCAAACACAGAAAATCAATACAAACCAATTCCAGTGGTCCTTGACTTTGAAGATGACCCACTGGGGTAGCTCTGTGGGGTAAAGTCTTCCTCTGTATACAACGTATGCAGGAGTGACAATATCCCTCAACTTCAGCCCACATACAGGGCCAATAGAACCAGGCTCGCACCAGTTTGAATGTCCTCTCAGGCCCTAAGTGGCTGTGATTGTCATGCAAGGCAGTCAGCAGTAAGCACGGTCTCTCTATGCATTCTCAGCAAGAATAGCTGCCACTTATCTCCAGGATCATCTGAGGGGCCCCTTCGGTAGACCACCCCATTGCGTAACTGCAGTCGATCCCATTCCTTGTGTACTAGTCGTGCTCCTGTTGGAGAGTCTGTTAACAGTAGATTTGGGCATTGTCCCTCCAGGGCCTTCAGTGTTAAACTACAGAGGGGATCTGCTATCTGGTCCTTTCTTAAAGTGGTGTTCCACACTAAAAAAAAAAAATAAAAAAAAACATTTGGAAATTTTTTTTTTTAACTTACCTCTAAATGCCTTTTGCTTGGGGGTCCCTCGTAGTCTGCCTCTTTCAGTGCCTGGGCTGGTGACATCACTTCCCCTCGGCACAGGGAGGGCTCAGCTCTGCTCCCTCCCTCTTGTCAATCATCTGGGACCCATTACAGGTCCCAGATGACTGAGCGGCCAATCACGGCGCATGTGCAGTGGGTGCCCGGCTCTGAATCCACAGCCCGGCGCCCACAGTTGCAATGCCGGCCCGCCGAACGGAGGGGGAGACGAGCGGGGCTTCGATCCCCCGCATCTCTGGACCCTGGGACAGGTAAGTGTCCAATTAAAAGTCAGAAGCTGCAGTATTTGTAGCTGCTGACTTTTAATTTTTTTTTTTTTAAATGCAAGCTCCTCTTTAAGTCCTTATCTGAAAGCTTAGGTAGGCCGTTATCCCTGACCTGGGACAAATCACAGTAGTATTTGGGAGATACCTGCCACTGAGACTCCAATGGCTTCTGCCCCAGTTGTTCCTCTGGCCTGATGTTCTGCTCCCTGACACAAGGCTTGTATCCCTTCTGGAGTCAGTTGAGTCCACTCTGTAGAGGAAATCCCCAAGTCATAGGGTCTCCTCGACAGGGCATCAGCATCTCTGTTTCTAATTCCTGGGTGGTATTTTAGGCTGAAATTAAACCCTGATAGGGAGGCCAATCACCTTGTGCCCAGGGCATCCAGTTTTGCTGTGGTGAGTATGTACGTGAGTGGGTTGTTGTCAGTTTTGACCATGAAGTCCGCACCATACAAGTAGTCTTTCAACTTGTCCACCACTGCCCACTTCAGAGCTAGGAATTCCAACTTGTGAGTAGGGTAGTTTTTCTCAGCAGGTGCAAGACTTCGGCTCACATAAGTAATAGGCCGCAGGTGTCCATCATGCTCCTGATACAGTACCCTGCCCAGCCCATCTCGACTGGCATCAACATGCAGCTCATATGGCTTGGCTGGATTAGCATAGGCCAGAAAAGGAGCAGTTGTTAGACTGCACTTCAGCTGGCGAAAGGCTTGCTCACACAGGTCAGTCCACTGTTCTTGAATTGACTCCTGAGGCTTCCTGGGCCCTCCATGTTGTTTGACCGGCTTCGTTAGGTCTGGGTCGTCATTCTCATCCTAGTTCTTCAGTAACTCATTATGGGGGTGGGCTATTCTAGCAAATCCCTCAACGTATCTCCTGTAGTATGAGCAAAATCCCAGGAATGACCTAAGCTCAGTTACATTGGTAGGCGTTGGCCAAGAGGTGACAGCTTCCAGCTTCTGGGGGTCAGTAGCTATTCCTTCAGCAACAACATGGCAGAGGTAATTAACTGAAGGCTGGTAAAACTGACATTTTTCCAGGGACAGCTTCAATCCCTCATCATGGAGTCTCCTCAGAACCTTCTCCAGACGCTTTCATGTTCTTCGAAGAGTTTTGCCGAAGACGATGATATCGTTCAGATGCACTAACACTTTGATTAGGTTCATGTCCCCTACTATCTTCTCCATCGGTCTCTGGAACGTTGCTGGGGCACCGGACAGACCTTGAGGCATCCTATCAAACTCGAAGAACCCTACTGGTGTGATAAAAGCTGTTTTTTCCCTGTCCTCAGGGTGCATGGGGATTTGATAGTACCCACTTTTCAGGACCAGCACGCTGAACCACTCCGCCCCTGATAGGCTCTTTAGGGTATCTTCTATCCTTGGAGTGGTGTACTGATCAGGGATGGTCCTCCTGTTGAGCGTCCGATAATTGATGCACAGCCTCAGGGACCCATTTTTCTTCCACACCACCACTGTGGGGGAGGCATAAGGGCTCCTAGACTCCCTGATGATGCCTGATCTCTTCAATTCCGCCAGCTGCTCACGTAAATCTTCTAGGTCCCCTAAAGGGATCTGTCTGACTCTTTCCCTGAATGGCTTGCCTTCCTGAAGGCGAATCCTGTGCTGGGCACTTTTCGCACACCCCACATCAAATTCATCTTTCGAGAACATATTCTGCCATCTCAGGAGCTGGGCTTTGACCTTTTCTTTCCACTCAGGTGATAGTGTGGTGTTTTGTGGGTAAAACCGTTCTATGAAGATTCCGTCCTTTTCTCCCTTACCCAAATTAGATGGTGAGACTGGGGTGGCTGGATTTACTTGTGCTAAGAGCATTCGGGCTCGCCATTTCAACGGCAAGGCCGTAACATTCCAGATGCTGACACTGATGGGAGAGGGCATACAACGGCTAAGGTATCAAACGTTTCTGGTGGTTCGGTCACAGAGGGGTCAAAAGTCAACTTGACCGGTAAGTATCCATTATATGGGAAATTTTGGGTTCCAATACCCCATATCTCCAGTTCCTCCAATTTCTGCAGGGGTAAGTGTTTGAGGTGCCGGTCGTAAAAGTCTCTATATAGCAGGGTAACTTACACCCCCTTGTCCAGAAGGGCCTTTGAATAGATGCCTTCTACTTGAATTGACACGATGGGAGAAGGTCCCACTAGTTTGTCAGGGAATCTACCCGAAGTAGGGTAGTTAGTTTGTCCTGTCTTCTGTATTCGTGCCCCCTTCTTGATGGGCTTCGGGTTTTGCTGGTGTCTCTGTTGGGCTCCAGAGGGCTGGTATAAATGACTCTCTGCGACCGGGCACTTGAGGTTGATGGGAGTGGTATGTCTGGTCGTTCAGAAACAGCAGTGAGGGCCCTCTGCGACAGTTTAGGCTTCTCCTGCGGCTTCCCTGGGTCTTTGCCTTTTGAGCTAACTGCTGTAGATGGGCACGCATTTGACTTCTTCATCAGGGCCCTCTGAGGTTTCCTGCCGGCTTCTCGGAACCAACTGACATGTTTTTGTGGACTTATGCATTTGTGTCGGTAATGACCCACTCCTCCGCAATTACAGTAAAACATACTACTTGACTCATAGGCTTCTCTGCAGAAACGACTGTAGGATTCGAAGTCTGCTTGGGCTCTGAGACATTCTCGTTAGCTGGTGGGGTGATCCTGGCTGCTAGCAGCATCGTCATCTCCATCATTTGCGACACCTGGGATTTCAAGAGCTGCATCTCTGTGTGGAGACTGCAAGCCAGGCCTTCTTGTTCAACATCAGTGCCTGACCTTACAAATGCGCTTCTGGAAGAATGGTCAAACATTCCCATAGACACACTCCTAAACCTTGTGGACAGCCTTCCCAGAAGAGTTGAAGCTGTTATAGCTGCAAAGGGTGGGCCAACGCAATAATAAATTCTACAGACTAAGACTGGGATGCCATTAAAATACATGTGTGTGTAAAGGCAGGTGTCCCAATACTTTTGGTGATATAGTGTGTATCATATTTACTTGTTTTAAACTTTTTTTAAATATTTCTCCAGTTACTTCCTGATTTTTTTGCCTAGGCAGATTATGTCATACATCCCAAGAGTCTTCAGGAGGAGGAGTTTTCTCAGCTAAGCACACCCTCCTGCATGCATTCCTAAGCTAAGGTCAGATGGATTTCAGGACGTGAATGCTACATTATTCATCTGCCCTTACTTAAGATGGCCACAGCCAAAAATGCTAGTGGGTGTTTTTCAAAGTGATTTCTCAACAAAATAAACCATGGAGACATGGAAGGATGGGGGAGTTTGCTTTGCATATTAAAGATGAATGAATTTGTGTTTTTGGCTTGTGGTGTTTAGATGCGGTGAAGATACGCTTTAAAATGAATATATATAAAAATGACGTGTGTAGACAACAGATGCTCTTTACAGCCGGGCACCGGCAATTCATGACCGATCGTCCTGCCAGGTTGGAGCACTGCGGCTCTTTCTGTCTCGGTGTGACTGACGGCAGCTGTAACTCATAAACAGGTGGAAGCACAAACATGTGGCCCCCCACACACGATGTGATGGAACGGAGCCCGTGAAGCATGTTCCAGGCAACGTCTCCTGTCTAAATGTTCACCGCACAACATTCTTCTACAGCATATCAATGTCTGCTGTGATTAATGAGCCCAACAAGCGTGCCATGCTGGATATACAGCTCCAATGTGCTTGGAACAATAAAGTATACACAATTACACATGCTAGACTAGAATAAGGAGGATGGAATTCAGTGGCGGCCGGTGCTCAAAATTTTTGGGGGGGCAGAACAAACTGAAAAATTCTGGGAAAAAAAAATCAATTGCAGCCTCACTGTGCCAATCAAACACAGCCACTGTGCCATAAAATGAGCCACTGTGCCATCAAATGCTGCCACTTTGCCATCAAACGAGCCACTGTGCCATCAAATGCTGCCACTTTGCCATCAAACGAGCCACTGTGCCATCAAATGCTGCCACTTTGCCATCAAACGCCGCCACTGTGCCATCAAATGCTGCCACTGTGCCATCAAACGCCGCCACTGTGCCATCAAATGCTGCCACTGTGCCATCAAACGCAGCCACTCTGACAATTAAATGCTGCCAGTGTGCCCATAAAATGCTGCCAGTGTGTCCATCAATTGCAGCCACTGTGCCATCAAACGCGCCACTGTGCCATCAAATGCTGCCACTGTGCCAATTAAATTCTGCCAGTGTGCCCATTAAATGCTGCCACTGTGCCATCGAATGCCGCCAGTGTGACCCCCCCGCCCACTCGCCATCTGCTTACCATGTTTTGGTGGGGCAGTGGGCGACGTCTTCTCCCGTCCCCTCTTCCTGATAGGTGTCCAATCACAGCGCCTGTCATTTCAGCCAATCAGGTGACGGGTAACAGACCTGAGCACCTAAGAGGCGTAGAGGTGGTTCAGTGTTAGGAAAGCGAATATTCATTCGCTTTCCTAACACAGCTGAGTGACCTGCGAGCGCCCAGCATGGCGCTCACAGGTCACCGTTTTTGACGCCTATTAGAGCCTATGGCTCTAATCAGGTGCTTCAAAAAAAAAAAACCCAGCCGCTGTAATTCAGGCACTGGCGCCCAAAAAGGGGCCGGACGCCTGAATAGGGGGTGGCCGCGGCGCCCATTGAGAGATAGATTCATGCAATGCATGAATCTATCCATAGTGCACAGAGGAGGTGGCAGGAGAGAGGGGGCGGCGCCCGTGCGCCCTTATGGACGGGCCGCCACTGATGGAATTCTTCCTGCAGGTACAGGATTATTGAGATCCCAGGATACATCTCAGATGTTGGTTGATTCCATCTGACAAATGAAGAATGTCATGTATAGCTCAACGCTTATCCGATGACAACAAAATCATTTAAAAAAATGATTGAGACATTAAAGTGGACCTAGCACCAGACAGATATATTTGAAGGGGTTGTAAACCTTCGTGTTTTTTCACCTTAATGCATTCTATGCATTAAGGTGAAAAAAGACCTATAAACAAAGAAAGTGACCAGTCGCATAACTAAATATCAATGGCATGCTTCCATCCCGGGTTCATATATAAAAGAAAAAGAGAGGGGCAAGTGGGACTTTAAATGAAGCATGTCAATTGAAAGTATAATAATGAATGCATGCAATTAGGTAAAATGATTGGATTTAATTTATAGTCAAGTCCATGATTTTGATGCATACAGTACCAATAAGTACCAACAGTACCAAGGTTCTGTTCTTGGACCTCTTTTATTTTCAATCTACACCTCTTCCCTGGGTCAGTTGATAGCCTCTCACGGCTTTCAATATCATTTCTATGCTGATGACACACAAATCTATCTCTCCACTCCTCAACTCACTCCATCGATCTCCTCACGCATCACTAACTTACTAACAGACATATCTGTATGGATGTCACACCACTTCCTCAAACTCAACTTGTCCCAAACAGAGCTCATAATATTTCCTCCCCCACGTGCCTCTTCCCCTGACTTCTCTGTGAAGAGCAATGGCAAAACCATCCACCCGTCCCCACATATCAGGGTGCTAGGTGTTATTCTGGATCCTGAACTCTCCTTTCAGCCCCACATCCAATCACTCTCCAAAACTTGCCGCCTCAACCTCTGCAACATCTCTAAACTAAGTCCCTTTCTAACCATTGAAACCACAAAGCTCCTGATTCACTCCCTGGTTATCTCTCGCCTCGACTACTGCAACTCACTCCTCATTGGCTTACCTTTAAACAGACTATCCCCCCTTCAGTCCATCATGAATGCTGCTGCCAGACTCATCCACCTTACAAACCGATCAGCTACCCCCCTCTGCCAATCCCTCCATTGGCTGCCACTCGCCCAACGAATTAAATTCAAAATACTAACAATAAGTTACAAAGCCATCTACAACTCTGCCCCCAGCTACATCTCTAACCTAGTCTCAAAATACCAAATTAAACGCCATCTCCGTTCCTCCCAAGACCTCCTGCTTTCTAGCTCCCTCATCACCTCCTCCCATATCCGCCTCCAGGACTTCTCCCGAGCCTCGCCCATCCTCTGGAATTCCCTACCCCAATCTGTCAGACTGTCTCCAAATTTATCCACTTTTAGGCGATCCCTGAAAACTTTCCTCTTCAGAGAAGCCTATCCTGCCTCCATCTAACAACTGCACTATTTTCTCCATTAGCTCATCCCCCACAGCTATTACCCTTTTGTATAACTTGACCCTCCCTCCTAGATTGTAAGTTCTAACGAGCAGGGCCCTCTGATTCCTCCTGTATTGAATTGTATTGTACTTGTATTGTCTGCCCTCATGTTGTAATGCGCTGCGTAAACTGTCGGCGCTATATAAATCCTGTATAATAATAATAATAATAATAATAATAAAATAGTATAGATACAGACATAGTCGCATGACTTAATATATAAGCACATTTAGCAGTAACAATCATTGAAGACTCAGTAGTGTAAAACAAATCAATGGACATACATATATGCAATTCATAACAGAAATACATGAATTAAAATCGCCAATCAAAATCGCAAAATCGCATGAAATGAGAAAACTCGATAAAAAATTGATAAATGTCAGGAATAGATTTAGGCTTGGTAGGGCATCCTTAGTTTGAGAAGCCGACGCGTTTCTTGGCTTCTTGCCAGTCATCAGGGGTGGGATGCATAATTTAACTGAGAAAAACAAAGGAATATCATGAATATTGATACATGTGGAACCTCCGGCTAACAGAGAAAATTGTATCAAAAATGTCCAAATTGTCTACTTTGAATAGAGAAGCTACTTACACAATAGCCCAAAAGTCAAGAAGAGTTACCAGCAATGGGATCTGTTAGGGTGTGCGATATAACCGTCTCAACCGGGGTTGAGGCAGGGCGCCGACCATCCTCCCAAAGTGATTGGAGGGTGGGCCAGGAAAAACCACAGCCGACTGATTCCTGAGTCCTCAATATACTAATCAATGAATTGTAAATGGGAAAATCTGCAGAAAATTAAAGAAAATGGGATGTGTCAAAGAAAGTAAATCTAGAGTTGAACATGTTGGATGGATAGAATGGCTGAAAGAAATGTGTACTTGGTGCATCTGAAAAAGTAAAATGAGATAATGAGGGGGAATGGAAATAAATTGGATGCATAAAAATGCACGTTAAAAAAGATAGAAAAAGAAATCCATAGGAAATGTGTGAAGATAGAGGGTGTCGAGCACTAAGTAAATAGTAAGCAGGAAAAAAGATATAAAAAAATATATATTAATTACCCATGTGTTGAATAGTGGCTGCTTAACAGTCCCTTCCTAGCGAAGCACAGTGAGGGAGTGAACCATCAGTCTGTCGGTCCCAGCTGATATACTCTGGCCCTGGGCGGGTCCCTGCCAGCGTCATGCATGACGTCATTGGCAGCTGAGAGACGAGAGAGCAATCACAACTGAGAGTACCTCAGTGGATGTCTGCTCATCATAGCTGTGGGCGTCAGATGGAACAAAAAAAAAAAAAAAACCCGGCTCCCACCTTGTGGCGTCAATTGACGTCGCTCGGGGGGCCAATTTGTGCATGGCGCTAATGCGTTGAGATTGACTATAAATTAAATCCAATCATTTTACCTAATCACATGCATTCATTATTATACTTTCAATTGACATGCTTCATTTAAAGTCCCACTTGCCCCTCTCTTTTTCTTTTATATGTGAAAAAACACCTGGCAGTGACCGGCCCCCCCAACCCCCTGATTTACTTGCCTGAGCCCTGGAATTTCACCCAGCGGGGACGCGCTGTCCCTCTGCCCGGGGTTCTCGGCTCTTGATTGGATAGATTGATAGCAGCGTAGCCATTGGCTCCCGCTGCTGTCAATCAAATCCAATGACGCGGGCGCCGGGGGGGGGGGGGGGTGGGGGGCGGCTATGGACGCTGACTGCTAGAATTCCCCGAAGATCTGTAAGAAGGAAGAACTAAAATATTGGTTTGCTCCCTAATTTCTGCAATCTGTTTGTATTGACATTCCCCAGGACTATGCCTGTCGAGGATATGTTATTGAAGGGTTTATTTGGCAATAGCATTGTCATCACTTAAAGCAGGGATCCTCAAACTACGGCCCTCCAGCTGTTGCAGAACTACACATCCCATGAGGCATTGTAAAACTCTGGCATTCACATACATGACTAGGCATGATGGGAATTGTAGTTCCTGAACACCTGGAGGGCCGCAGTTTGAAGACCCCTGACTTAAAGGGTAACTTTTATGGGAAAAAAAGCAAAAAATAATATATATATATATATATATATATATATATATATATATATATATATATTATTTTTTGCTTTTTTTCCCATAAAAGTTACCCTTTAAGTGATGACAATGCTATTGCCAAATAAACCCTTCAATAACATATCCTCGACAGGCATAGTCCTGGGGAATGTTAATAAACAGATTGCAGAAATTAGGGAGTAAACCAATATTTTAGTTCTTCCTTCTTACAGATCTTCGGGGAATTCTAGGCATTTAGAACCATCCACCCAACCCAGACGTATCAGTTTAGTCATTTTTAAAAAGAGCAATTTGATCACCATCACGTAATTTGTTTTTGCTTCCGGAGGAGAATAGTCCTGCATCCTTCAATGAGGCTTCCTTGTCTACCCTCAGATACTCACCTCCCCAAGCCAAGATTTTGAGCTGAAGATGACATGTAATAAGCAATAACGAGCCGCGGGATTAGCGTTATTGGGGATCAGGTGTTGAAAGGTCGGCTGCATTTGTAAAAAAGTCTGAAGAAGCAATCCTCAGACAAGTCCAAACCCATCCGGAGAAAATCCCTGCAACCTGCATAGCACATCAGTCAGGAGGATTTCATGATCCTTTGTTCAAGCTCAGCTGAGGTTTTACTATGAGGGCCCATTTATGACTTTTAGACATGTGCACTGCCCAAAAAATTATTTCCTTTTCGTTTCATTCGTTCTTTTTTTTGTTTTTTTTTTTGTTTTTCGGGTCATTGGTTATGATCGCAATTCGTAAATTCATACATTCATAAATTCGTAAATTCATACATTCGCACATTCATAAATTCGTACATTCGCACATTCATAAATTCATACATTCGCACATTCATAAATTCGTACATTCGCACATTCATAAATTCGTACATTCGCACATTCATAAATTCGTACATTCGCACATTTGTAAATTCGTAAATTTATAAATGCGTAAATTCGTATATATGTACATTCGTAAATTAGAAAATTCGTAAATTCGTACATTCGTAAATTAGAAAATTCGTACATTCGCACATTCGTAAATTCGTAAATTTGTAAATGCATACTTTTGTGTACATGTACATTTGTATATTTGAAAATTCGTAAATTCGTACATTCGTAAATTGGAAAATGTCATAAACTCGTTTTTCAGGTCATTGGTTATGATCGCAATTCGTAAATTCATACATTCGTAAATTCGTACATTCGCACATTCGGAAATTCGTACATTCGCACATTCGTAAATTCGTACATTCGCTCATTCGTAAATTTGTAAATGCGTAAATTCGTACATATGTACATGCGTAAATTAGAAAATTCATAAATTCGTTTTTCGAGATCATTGGTTATGATCGCAATTCGTAAATTCATACATTCGTAAATTCGTACATTCGCACATTTGTAAATCCGTACATTCGCACATTCGTAAATTCATACATTCGCACATTCGTAAATTTGTAAATTCGTACATACGTAAATTAGAAGATTCGCAAATTTGGAAATTCAAAGTTTCCGAAAATCCATAAACCTGAAAATTCAAAAATCTGAAATAGTAACTAACTATTAAATTATAGGTATTGTAATTTCCTTTTAAATTTGGCTGTTAGTGAACGTAAAAAATACGAACTTATCCGAAGTTACGAATTATCCGAAATAACGAATGCCGCATCTAAACAAATGGAACGGAAAAAATTAATAATAAATAATAATAATAAAAACTTTTTATTATTGTCATTTATTATTATTATTCATTACGTTACATTTGTTTAGATGCGGCATTCGTTATTTCGGATAATTCTTATTAAATTTGTATTTATTACGTTCCCTAACAGCCAAATTTGAAAGGAAATTCCAATACCTATAATTTAATAGTTAGAAATAGTTAAGTTATTATTAGTTAATTATTTTTTCAGATTTCCGAATTTTTGAATTTCCGAATTTACAAATTTACGAATATTTGGAAAAAATAGTAAAACTGGTTTTCATTCATTCAGATATTTCCGAATTAACGAATTTGTCGAAATTCGTTAAAAAACAAATTCTGATAATGTTTTTTGCAATTTGAAAATATTATATGACAATTTATGATGCTGTATGCTTTTAATTTTAGCAATATGAAAAACAATAAAAAGAAAGAAACGAAAGAAAAAAAAACGAATTCGGAACTAAATGAATTGCACATGTCTAATGACTGCGCTGCAGTATCACCCGCATTAATGCACGTGTTAAGGCAACATATGTTGTTGCATTGCGGTGTAATTATCCACTTGACATCCAGAAAATACACCCCCAGGTGCGTAAATTTAACTGACAATTGCGCAGTCGCGCAACGCTGTACCCAAATGAAATGTATTTAATTTTTTTTCCCCACAAATGTAGCTTTCTTTTGGTGGTATTTGATCACCTCCTGGGTTTATTTTTTTTTTTTATATAAACAAAAAAAACCCACAATTTTGAAAAAAAAAAAAAAAAAACAATATTTCTGCTTTAACCACTTCACCGCTGAGAAGATTTACCCCCCTTCATGACCGGGCCATTTTTTGAGATACGGCAATGCGTTACTATAATTGACAATTGCGCAGTCGTGCGACACTGGACCCAAAAAAAAGGTTTTGTTTTTTTTTCATCGCTATAAGCAAAAAAACACAGACAATTTAAAAAAAAAAAAAATATATATTTTTTACTTTCTGCTATACAACATGTCCAATATATATAAGAAAACAAAAAAAAAAACAAAGGTCTTCATAAATTTAGGCCAATAGGTATTCTAACAGATATTTATGGTAAACAAAATCCCAATAAGCGTATATTGATTGGTTTCACAAAAGTTATAGCGTCTACAAACTATGGTGTGTATATACTGGAATAAAAAAAGTACACTAGTAATGGTTGTGATCAGCGACTTATAGCAGGACTGCAATATTGCGGCGATCAGTCTGACACTAACTGAAACTTTGTGGGAACCAGTGACACTAATACAGTGATCAGTGCTAAAAATATACACTGTCACTGAACTAACGTCACTGGCTGGGAAGGGGGTAAACATCTAGGGAGATGCAAGGGTTAAATGTGTTCCTAACCAGTGTTTATGTGTACACTGCGTGGTGCTTTCACTAAGGTGTGCAGCCTTATGCCCTGTACACACGATAGGATTTTCCGACAACAAATGTTGGATGTGAGCTTGTTGTCGGAAAATCCGACCATGTGTACGCTCCATAGGACATTTGTTGGCGGAATTTCCGCCAACAAATGTTTGAGAGCAGGTTCTCAAATTTTCTGACAACAAAACTTGTTGGAAATTCCAATCGTGTGTACACAAGTCCGACGCACAAAATTCCACACATGCTCGGAATCAAGCAGAAGAGCCGCACTGGCTATTGAACTTCATTTTCCTCGGCTCGTCGTATGTGTTGTACGTCACCGTGTTCTTGACGTTCGGAATTTCCGACAAGATTTGTGTGACCGTGTGTATGCAAGACAAGTTTGAGCCAACATCCTTCTGGAAAAAAATCCACGGTTTTGTTGTCGGAAAATCCTATAGTGTGTACACGGCATAACAGTTCATTTTCTTTTGAAAGCAGCCACAGCTTCAGAGTGGAAAAGCCTGTCCCCTGCCAGCCTGCTGCAGAAGTATCTTTGCTCTTATAGTGGAAACAGACCTATAGACCCACAGCTCTCCAATTCGCAAAGCTCATGCCTTCTGCTGATTGGAAAGCAATAGTTTTGACTCAGGAGGAGGCTTGTACATGGGTGTGCTTTAGATATTTCATCCAGATCTGTTCAGTCATCCAGCCTGACACTTTACCTCTATACAGGAGCTTCCTGTAATAAAGACCGCTCACTGCTACTCTCTGTCCTTGTGCGGGGTGACTGGTCTTGTCTCCGCCCCTTCCTGTAATAAAGACCGCTCACTGCCGCTCTCTCTCCTTGTGCGGGGTGACTGGTCTTGACTCCGCCCCCTCCTGTAGTTTTCTGCAGGCAGCCTGTAGTGGGTGGAGCCTGTGTCTTTCTTCACAGGCTATGTACAGCACAGTGCAAGGTAATATCTGGGTCTGCAAATACATTTGGCTCACAGAAAGTGTATCTTTATCCCTTCTTGGGGACATATTGAACTAGTTGCAGAATTTGGGCGTGCTACACATGCCCAAAAACAGGTCATCGCACACAGGACGTGTGTAGCATGTCCAGTCTATCTGCCCTTCTTCTGGGACCCCCTCCTAAAATACTGACTTCTTCCCCCTCCCGGTATACTGATTTCTTCTTTGAGATGCCCACATTAGAATATTCCAGAGACGTTTCCTCATCTCTAGCTGTCAAAAAAGTAGTCTGAATCAGTGTTTATAAACAACAATGCTCCAGTCCAGACTGGGATTATACAAAGATACAAAGTAAAGTATTGTTACATTTGTATCTTTCTGTTCATTCATCTGCAGATCAAAGGGATAAACTTAGATCTGCAGATGATGTCAGTTAACCACTTGCCGACCGAGCTATAGCCAAATGTCATATGACGGGGTCCCGTGATCGCGTCCGCTACGGGGCACATGAGGAGCGCTCTGTGATTGCACTGGCCTCCAGACACTGCTAATCACAGATTGAGGTAAAGAGCCAATCAGCATGCTCTTTACCAAGTGATCAGCTGTGTCCAATCACAGCTGATCACAGATGTAAACAGAAGCCGATCATCGGCACTCCTTTCCTCATGAAGGGAGAAGAGAGCTGATAACCAGCTTCGGTTAAAGGGACATGTACACTGATAATAAGGGCACTGATTATCAATGTCCTGATTATCAGTGGAGTCCCAACAGTGCCCACCAGTGCTACCAATTAGTGCCCATCAGTCCTGCCTATCAGTGCCCACCAGTGCCGCCTCATCGAATTGCAACTTGTCCAGGGCTGGTGCAAGGATTTTTGACACCCTAGGCGAAACCTCATTTTGCCCCCCCCCCTCTGACTCCACCCCCTTTGCCCTGCCCATGTATACCCCACCTTTTTAATGAAGCACCCTTTAAATGCAGCCCACCAGCGCCCATCAAAAGCAGCCTTGCCAGTGCCCATCAATGCATCTTACCATCGCCCATCAATGCAGCCTCACCAGTACCCATCAATGCAGCCTACCGGCGCCCATCAATGCAGCCTACCGGCACCCATCAATCCAGCCTACCGGCGCCCATCAATGCAGCCTACCAGCGCCCATCAATGCAGCTTACCAGCGCCCATCAATGCAGCCTCACCAGCACCCATCAATGCAGCCTACCGGCGCCCATCAATGCAGCCTACCGACACCCATCAATGCAGCCTACCGGCGCCCATCAATGCAGCCTACTGGCACCCATCAATGCAGCCTACCAGAGCCCATCAATGCAGCCTACCAGCGCCCATCAATGCAGCCTACCAGCGCCCATCAATGCAGCTTACCAGCGCCCATCAATGCAGCTTACCAGCACCCATCAATGTGGCCTCACCAGCACCCATCAATGCAGCCTCACCAGCGCCCATCAATGCAGCCTCACCAGCACCCATCAATGCAGCCTCACCAGCACCCATCAATGCAGCTTCACCAGTGCCCATCAATGCAGCCTACTGCCGCATACACACGGTCTGACTTTTCGACGTAAAATGTGCATTCGGAGCTTGTTGTCGGAAATTCTGACCGTGTGTAGGCTCCATCGGACAGTTTCCATCTGAAGTTCCGTCGCACAAAAGTTGAGAGCTGGTTCTCAAATTTTCCGACAACAAAATCCGTTCATGTAAGTTCCGATCGTGTGTAGACAATTCCGACGCACAAAGTGCCACGCATGCTCGGAATCAAGCGGAAGAGCTGCACTGGCTATTGAACTTCATTTTTCTCGGCTTGTCATACATCTTGTATGTCACCGCGTTCTTGACGTTCTGAATTTCCGACAACATTTGTGTGACCGTGTGTATGCAAGACAAGTTTGAGCCAACATCCGTCGGAAAAAATCCATGGATTTTGTTGTTGGAATGACCGATCAATGTCCGATCATGAGTACGGGGCATACCAGCACCCATCAAATGCAGCCTCACCAGCACCCATCAATTGCAGCCTCACCAGCACCCATCAATGCAGCCTCACCAGCGCCCATCAATGCAGCCTCACCAGTGCCCATCAATGCAGCCTACCAGCGCCCATCATATGCACCCTACCAGTGTGCACCAATGCAGCCTACCAGCGCCCATCATATGCACCCTACCAGTGTGCACCAATGCAGCCTACCAGTGCCCATCAATGAATGTTTGCTTGCTTCTATTCCTTTGGGAGTCGGGACACAGATACAGTACTCCACTGCTACACCTCTGAAACTATGTGTGAATGGAGCGGCGGCTGCCTGCTGATGCTGGGACTTAGTTGCTTGCTGCAGAGAGAAGAGGGTAGGAACACCAGTGGTAGGGCTCCCTAGGCGGCTGCCTAGTTTGCCTAGTGGTAGCACCAGCCCTGAGCTTGTCCAACGCTGTTATATAGCATACCTGGAAGTATGGATGCCACCACAGACAGAGATATGTAACACAGTGAATTTTTGAGAAACAGCCCACTGAAAAGGGAAGCATACATCTTCTTTTATCATTCGTATCATTTTTATCTAAAATAGTTCCACATTTAATTATTAAAATGTAGTCCTTCAGCACCAATCAAATAACTTTGCTAGATTGGGGTGATGTCATCAGTCTGCTGCAGGCAGCATGATATATTTCCTTCGTTTTCTTTCCCTCGGTGATCTCCTAGACTGTACACTGTAACTTTCAGGCAAGTGAAAGGCGGCAGTAGGGGCGGAGCTGCTTCAGACATTTGTGAACTCAACCAATAGCTGCAAACGCACCAGGATTTACATGATTGTACCACGTCTGCTAGTTCATCTACCACTCTCCTGCCCCTGTGCTCCTTCATCCAGAGTTGGGGCGCTCTAATACAAGAGGTGTGTTACTAGCCAGATCTCCAGGTGAAAACCGAGGGAAAAATAGCTTAAAAAAAGTAAACTAATGCAGGCATCACATCTAATGATTGGTAATCTGCAATATACACTCACCGGCCACTTTATTAGGTACACCTTGCTAGTACCGGGTTGGACCCTCTTTTGCCTTCATTGCATAGATTCAACAAGGTGTTGGAAACATTCCTCAGAGATTTTGGTCCATAGTGACATGATGGCATCACGCAGTTGCTGCAGATTTGTGGGCTGCACATCCATGATGCGGATCTCCCATTGCACCACATCCCAAAGGTGCTCTATTGGATGAGATCTGGTGAGTGTGGAGGCCATTGGAGTACAGAGACCTCATTGTCCAGTGGTGAGATGATTGGAGCTTTGTGACATGGAGCATTATCCTGCTGGAAGGAGCCATCAGAAGATGGGAACACTGTAGTCATCAAGGGATGGACATGGTCAGCAACAATACTCAGGTAGGCCGTGGCGTTTAAACAATGCTCAATTGGTACTAAGGGGCCCAAAGTGTGCCAAGAAAATATCCCCCACACCATTACACCCCCACCACCAGCCTGAACCGTTGATACAAGGCAGGGTGGATCCATGCTTTATCAACACTGCCTGCAGGATACCAGAATTCACCTCTTTGCTCTCCTGCTAGGCAGGAATTCTACACACCTATTTCAGACTTGAGCTATCCAAGGAAGAAATTAGTTGGTTTCCATTTAAAGGGACATACTCCAGCCGAAATATATATAAAATATATAAATAATAATATATATTTACCCTTATTTTCCTTCCAAAGCAATTTCTGTTACCATCTGACAACCTTAAAGTGACTCTTCACCTTACCAGTGCTTATTAAAGGGGGAATCGGTTTGCCATTTAACCATCCTTTGGGCAACTAATTTTTCTTCAAAGAGACTACATCTCTATCTTTATTGTGCACCAACGTAAGGGCCCCAACTAGCCGGTAGAAGAGTTCTTCATCTGCTTAGGAGTTAAACCCGGACCCTTCTCACTGAGAATCCACACGTGAGCTAGCCCAGAGCTTTTTTTTTTCTTTCTAATCTCTTTTTCTTATTTGGGCAACATCTCTTGGTGCTCACATTTAAATCTTCAGTCCTGTAGGATGGGTGGTAATGGCTTAAAGTGGTACTGTATTATATTATATTGCCTTTTTCCTGTTGGTGTTTTACCATTTGAAAGACTTATGCCTCGTACATACGATCGGATTGTTGACCAACAAAACCGTGGAATTTTGTCCGAAGGGCGTTGGCCCAAACTTGTCTTGCTTACACACGGCCACACAATTGTTGGCCAACAATTTACGAATGCAGTGACGTACTACGTGGTTTTTCAGCTCTTTAGCGCCACCCTTTGGGCTCCTTCTGCTAATTTTGTGTTAGTAGAAGCTTGGTGAGTGTTGATTCGCGCTTTTCTTTTTTTCGCGTTTTTCATTTAGCGCTTTTCACAGTTCGTTTCTGAACGGCCTTTCGTCAACCAGACATGTTGCGGAATCGGAGGAGATAACGTGTTATTTATTATTGGCCTTGGAGTTATTGCTTTGACATTATTTTTTTGGTTGAATAATAATGATTTGATTTGGTATATTTTCTATATTTTTGGATGTATAGAATGTACTTTTTGGTTGACTTTTGTTCCGACGGACTTGTGTACACGCGATTGGAAAATCCGAAAACAGACATTTGCCCGCGGAAAATTTGAGAACCTGCTATCCAAGATTTTTTGGAGGAAAGTCCGACAACAATTGTCCGATGGAGCGTACACACGGTCAGACTTATCACCAACAGCCTGACATCGAACATTTCCCGTTGGAAAGTCCGATCGTGTGTACGGGCCTTTAGCCAATTGTTTTTTTACCTTGCTTGTTTATTCTTTGTGTGACAGCTAGGGAGTCACCTGGCCAAGGTAATTCGGGGGTGTCAGCAGGGGAAATACTCTGCGTAGTAGTAAACAGGGTACCCGAAATACTCAGAGGCTCCTAAGGGGGTAGTGCTACAGGTGAAAGTGAGAAGAATGCCCTCTTTACAGTTGTAACTGTTGTAAATGCTGTAACAGTATGTGTAACTATGTAACAAGTACAGGGAGAATATAAAAACTTAATAAACACATTTTAGATCTATTCATCCAGCGAACTTCATGCACATTCGATCCGTGCGAAAGCCAGCAAAATCAAATGTTATCTAGTTTTCTCTCAAGGTTGGATGTTTTTCATTCATAACGGTAGCGTGAATCAGGAAAATACTGCATTATGGCCACTAGATGTAGCTGATATTTGTAATAAATATTTTTTTTTATGATCATCAGCACCATCTAGTGGTCATCATGCAGTATTTTTCTGATTTACTCTTTCTTATGAAGGAATAATATTAAACCAGGAGAGAAAATAGTCAAGTAACATTCAATCCTTCCTCCTTTTGCACAGAACAAATGTACATGTGGTTTTTAAGATGAATAGCTCTGCATATCTAAGGACCGGTAAGCTGCAATATATTACATTTTTGTACACTTTAAGCTGCAAATAGTAAGGAGTGGAGCTCCTGTAATAATTTCTGTCTGCAGCAGTTATCTGTAAATCATTTATGTCAGTCACAGAATTTGTATTTGTCTGAAGCTGTGTTGTGTCATAGCCTGCAGCCAACACAGCTTATAAAAATGCAGCGGGATCTGAGGTGGATGACACCGAGGACGGGTTCTACAGTCCGGGTCCGTCCATAACAAGCCCCAGGAACTGCATTTCACAATCTTTCTTTAGGCATATTCCAAGATGGGGGTGGGGGGGATGGGGGGGATTTCCACAGCAGGGCGGCTCCACTTCACCACTTCACATGTTCTCTTCTGTTTTAGGTGGAGAAGAATAGTTCATGGTTCTTTCTATCTTATCTGTCTCATTTATCTACCTATACAAATCTTTCTTTCTTTCTTTTTTTCTTTTTTTCCTTTTCTCTTTCTTTCTTTCTTTCTTTCTTTCTTTCTTTCTTTCTTTCTTTCTTTCTTCTGTACTATGTCCCATTCTTTCTATCTTTTCTTCCTTATTTATCTACCTATAAATCTTTCTTTCTTTCTTTCTTTCTTTCTTTCTTTCTTTCTTTCTTTCTTTCTTTCTTTCTTTCTTTCTTTCTTTCTTTCTTTCTTTCTTTCTTTCTTTCTTTCTTTCTTTCTTTCCTTTTTTCTTTCTTTCTTTCTTTCTTTCCTTTTTTCTTTCTTTCTTTCTTTCTTTCTTTCTTTCTTTCTTTCTTTCTTTCTTTCTTTCTTTCTTTCTTTCTTTCTTTCTTCTGTACTATGTCCCATTCTTTCTATCTTATCTTTCTTACTTATCTCTTTCTTTCTTTCTTTCTTTCTTTCTTTCTTTCTTTCTTTCTTTCTTTCTTTCTTTCTTTCTTTATCTATGTCACATACTCAGATCCCATCCTGGTCACAAGGCTCTAACTGCTACCCAAAATTACCCAGACCCCCTGAGCCCCCCTCCCCTGCGCTGTCTGTCTCTTCCACAGAAGTTATTTCAGATGCTGCTGTAAGGGGTCAGAAATAACCAGAAAAAGTAGAGTTGGTCTATAATTGGAGAAGGTTGTCAGGCCTGTGCCTTGCTCCCCTCTGTCTTCCATGGTGGCTTCTGAAACTCAATCCCCAGAGAGAGCCCAGCCCCTCCTGTGCACACAGCTCGGCCCCTCTTGTGTCTCCCAGCTCAGATGCAGCTCCCCTCCCTGCAGTGCAGGAACAGCTCTGTGTCCCCCTTCCCTATCATTGTCCTGGCTGCAGCCTCCAGCCCGCTCTGGAATGTCATGGATGTCCTCTAGCCGCACTGCCCACCTCATCCCTGGCTGCTGCCCCTTGGCATGAAGTCTCATCATCAACTCTTCTAATTCAGATCCCAGAGGTGTCCTCCACTCTCTGTCCATCCTTCCTGGCTGTGTCCTGACACTTCCACACCGGTGTCCTGGTACGTCTGGCACTTTTTTTTTTTGGATTGGGTAAGTTGATTCATGTGTTTCTCATTAAATTACACCTGCTGCTGGACATAGTCGGGGTCCTAATGGGCAACATCTGCTGGTTTAAGATTGCTACAAAGTTGCAAAGTTACGTTACAGTGTTAAAGGTTCCATCCTAAAAATTTGAAAAGTTATATCAAAGTTTCTACATTCTGCAGAATAAGTAAAGGCCAATTTAGGTCATTAGACTGAGACGCTTCAGAGCGTGTGCGTAGGAATGCGTAGGGGTGTGTAGGGGTGCGAAGGAATGTGTAGGGGTGCATAGGAGTGCGCAGGAATGCGTAGGGGTATAGGAGTGCGTAGGGCTGCAAAGGAATTCATAGGGGTGCATAGGAGTGCGTAGGGGTGCGTAGGAGTGCGTAGGGGTGCGAAGGAGTGCGTAGGGGTGCATAGGAGTGCGCAGGAATGCGTAGGGGTGCATAGGAGTGCATAGAAGTGCGTAGGGGTGCATATGAGTGCGTAGAAGTGCGTAGGGGTGCGTAGAAGCGTGTAGGGGTGTAAAGGAGTGCGCAGGAATGCGTAGGGGTGCGTATGAGTGCATAGGCATGGGGTGCGTAGAGGTGTGTAGGAGTGCATAGGGGTGCATAGGGGTGCGTAGGAGTGCGTAGGGGTGCGTAGGGGTGTGTAGGAGTGCGTAGGGGTGCATAGGAATGCGTAGGGGTGCATAGGAGTGCATAGGGGTGCGTAGGGGTGTGTAGGAGTGTGTAGGGGTGCGTAGGGGTGTGTAGGGGTGCATAGGAGCACGTAGGAGTGCGTAGGGGTAGGTAGGGGTGCATAGGAGCACGTAGGAGTGCATAGGGGTGCGTAGCAGGGCGTAGGGGTGTAGGCATGTGTAGGAGTGCGTAGAAGTGTGTCGGGGTGCGTAGGAGTGCGTAGGAGTGCGTAGGGGTGCGTAGGAGTGCATAGGGGTGTGTAGGAGTGCGTAGGGGTGCGTAGAAGTGCATAGGGGTGCGTAGGAGTGCGTAGGGGTGCGTAGGGGTGTGTAGGGGTGCATAGGAGCACGTAGGAGTGCGTAGGGGTAGGTAGGGGTGCATAGGAGCACGTAGGAGTGCATAGGGGTGCGTAGGAGTGCATAGGGGTGCGTATGAGTGCGTAGGGGTGCGTAGGGGTGTGTAGGGGTGCATAGGAGCACGTAGGAGTGCATAGGGGTGCGTAGGAGTGCATAGGGGTGCGTATGAGTGCGTAGGGGTGCGTAGGGGTGTGTAGGGGTGCATAGGAGCACGTAGGAGTGCGTAGGGATAGGTAGGGGTGCATAGGAGCAGGTAGGAGTGCATAGGGGTGCGTAGCAGTGCGTAGGGGTGTAGGCATGTGTAGGAGTGCGTAGAAGTGTGTCGGGGTGCGTAGGAGTGCGTAGGGGTGCGTAGGGGTGCGTAGGGGTGCGTAGGAGTGCATAGGAGTGCGTAGCATTGGGCAGGCGCATGGTCATGCGTCAAAGTGTATTTCTTTTGTGCATTGATATGCGTCTTCAGTACGTTTTCAATTTTCGATTTTGGAGTGGATGAGGTTAACACCAAGGTTTACCAAGGCTTGCCAGGGCATCGAAACGCATGTTATATAAGTTTTGATTTACTGCTGTTGACTTCTATGCAGAAAAAAAAATGGATTTGTCTTATTTTTCAAAACGCACTTAACTGCAGCGCTGAGATGGGAGCAGACACGATCTTTATTATGGGGAACCACAACACGTGTTATAACGCAACAGTATAAACGGGCTCTTAAAGTGACTCTCCATTCAAGAGTTCCTTAAAGTTTTAATTATCCCTAAGGGCCATGCGACATGGGAAATTTTTAGCACGCGTTTGCAGCTGCTACAGAATCGTTAATGGTGCGTATTCCAGTATCATTGGCATGTCTTCAGCGTTTTCATAGAACTACATGTAAAGTATAGAAAGTCGCAGATTCTAGTGACTTTATTACTGGAGTGAAAAGCTGCAAAAACGCCGATCACCAAAGGACACTGAGCCACTCAGTCATTTTATTAGAAATAATAGAATTCTTTAAAACAATTTTTGTTACATTTTTCTTTTCATAACCTATTTTTTGTTAAAAAATAAATAAATAAATAAATAAAAGTTAAACACACCTGTCAAAATTGCATTGAAAGTCAAATAAAATCAAATAAAGGGAAGTAGATTACGAGGACAACAGATCAAGACTGGAGGGAGGGGGGGAAGGGGGGGGGGTTGTTTATATTAATGTATGATGGTTTGTAGTATTTGATGATGTGATTTTTGTATATTTAAAACTTATAATAAAAGATTACTGTAAATTATAAAAAAAGAAAGTTAAGTCAAAGTTTTAAAGTTGCACTATACTTAATGGCTGATTTAACCACTTAAGGACCAAGCTTATTCTGACACTTTTTGATGCCAAGTATATATATATAGAGATAGATAGACAGATAGATAGATAGATAGATAGATAGATAGATAGATAGATAGATAGATAGATAGATAGATAGATAGATAGATAGATAGATAGATAGATAGATAGATAGATAGATAGATAGAGATTTTTTTTAATTTTAATTAAATTTTAAAATTTTTAAATTTTTTGGGGAGAAAAAATACACATTAATGAAATAAAAAAAAAAAAAAAAACCCACAATATACAGTTTAACCCAATTTTTTTGTAGAATCTAAAAGATGATGTCACAACGAGTAAATAGATACCTAATTTGTCATGCTTTAAAATTGCGCACGCTCGTGGAATGGCGCCAAACTATCGGGAGCTGCTTTTTGGGCGACATGCTTCCCACGATGCGAGTCGCCGCGATTGCAACGCAATTTGAGGTGTCATTCACATCGCGGCACATCGCGCATTTGCGGCAAATCCGGCCCGCAATTCAAAACGCTGAAGAGTGAATGCAGCCTGAATGCCCTTGTTTTTCTTTTTTTTTTATTCTGAATGGGGAACTTGTAAGTAAATACCATGCTGCATCCACAGGCCAATAACTTGCTTGCAGTTGCAGCGCAGACCCCACTCGTTTGAATGGGTCTCAGTTGGTGACGGTGCTGCCTGCTGAATGTGATTTTTTTGGCGGCACCTATATAACTTCTAGCATGTTCTCTTTTCGGGATGGGGGTTTACTAGGCTGGATGTATTAGAGCCCTTTCACACTGGGGCGGGCGTCGGCGGGAAAATGCCGCTATTATTGCGGCGTTTTACCGTCGGTATTTGGCCGCTAGCGGGGCAGTTTTACCCCCGGCTAGTGGCCGAGAAAGGGTTAAATAGCACCGCAAAGCGCCTCTGCAGAGGCGCTTTGCCAGCGGTATAGCCGCGCCGTCCCATTGATTTCAATGGGCAGGAGCGGTAACACTCTGCTCCTTCACCGCTCCGAAGATGCTGCTGGCAGGACTTTTTTTACCGTCCTGCCAGCGTATCGCTCCAGTGTGCAAGCCCTCGGGGCTTTCACACTGGAATGAAAGCAGCGGCACTTTCGGGGCGGTTTGCAGGCGCTATTATTAGCGCAATAGCGCCTGTAAACCGCCCCAGTGTGCAAGGGCTCTTAAAGATATATATGTAGATAGCTAATCTAAGGCCCCTTTCACACTGAGGCGCTTCTAAATTGCCAGTAAAACATTTGAGCGCTTTTGAGGAGCTTTTCAGGCGCTTTTAAAGAGCTTTCCATTCATTTCAATGGAGAGGGGCCCTGCCAGCCCACCGCCCCAGTGTGAAAGCATTCATTGATTTTAATGGAAATAGGTTTTCGTGAGCTTTTCAGGTGCTTTTTTTAGCATGAAAGCGCCTGAAAAGCGCCTCAGGGTGAAAGGGGTCTTAAGTTAATTGGGTGGAGTAAGAACCCCATTTCACACTGGGGCGCTTTGCAGGCGATACAGCGCTAAAAATAGTGCCTGCAAAGCGCCCTGAAAGAGCCGCTCCTGTCTCTTCAGTGTGAAACCCCCGAGGGCTTTCACACTGGAGCGGTGCGCTGGCAGGACGGGAAAAAAAGTCCTGCCAGCAGCATCTTTGGAGCGGTGAAGGAGCGGAGTGTATACCGTTCCTCCACTGCTCCTGCCCATTGAAATCAATGGGGGAGTGCGGCTATACTGCCGGCAAAGCTCTGCTGCAGCAGTGCTTTGTGGGTGGTTTTAACCCTTTTTTGGCCACTAGCGGGGGTTAAAAGCACCCTGCTAGCGGCCGAATACCCCCGCAAATACGACGGTAATGCCCTGCTAAATATAGCGGCGCTTTACCGCCGATGCCCCAGTGTGAAAGGGGCCTAAGAGCTAAACATGTGCAATTTGTTTTGTTCGTAAACAACCTAATTAACGAACACGCGTTTAACAAATTTTTCCGAATAATCGTAAACTTTAACATTCGAAAATTCATAAACTAGAAAATCCGAAAATTCGAAAATCTGAAACAACAACTAACTATTGAATTATAGGTATTGGAATTTCCTTTCACATTTGGCTGTTAGTGAACATTAAGAATACGAATTTATCCGAAGTCACAACTTATCCGAAATAACGAATGCCGCATCTGAACTTCTCCACAACTTTATCCCTGACCTGTCTGGTGTGTTCCTTGGCCTTCATGATGCTGTTTGTTCACTAAGGTTCTCTAATGCCGTGTACACACGAGCGGACTTTTCAACCGGACTGGTCCGACGGACCGAGTCCGGCAGACAATCCGACCATGTGGGGGCTTCACCGGACCTGCAGCTGACTTTTTCAGTCAAAAGTCTGACGGACTTTAGATTTGGAACATGTTTCAAATCTTTACGTCGGAACTCCGCCGGACCCAGTTCCTATCGAGAAATCCGTTCGTCTGTGTGCTAGTCCGATGGACGAAAACCGACGCTAGGGCAACTATTGGCTACTGGCTATCAACTTCCTTATTTTAGTCCGGTCGTACTTCATCACGTACGAATCCGTCGGACTTTGGTGTGATCACGTGTAGGCAAGTCCGTTCGTTGGGAAAGTCCGTCGGACCAGTCCGGTCGAAGAGTCCGCCTGTGTGTACGCTGCATTACAAAGCTCTGAGGGCTTCACAGAACAGCTGTATTTATACTGAGATTAAATGACACACAGGTGGACTCTAGTAATTAGGTGACTTCTGAACGCAATTGGTTCCATTCGATATTAGTTAGAAGTATCAGAGTAAAGGGGGGCTGAATACAAATGCCCCCCACACCTTTCAGATATTTATTTGTAATAAAATTTTGAAAACAATTTATCATTTTCCTTCCACTTCACAATTATGCGCCACTTTGTGTTGGTTTATCACATAAAATCCCAATAAAATACATTTTTGGTTGTAAGATGACAAAAAGGGGAAAATTTCAAGGGGGTATGAATACTTTTTCAAGGCACTGTAGGAAACAGAAAGGAAACAAAGTTTCAGATTGTTGATATTCTTAACATTTCTTTATTGTGTTGTATTCCTGACCTTTATTGTTTGGTAAATACTTTGCATGTTTTCTTCAAATTGCTTCAGCAGTTGAGAAATATTCCTTTTGGAAGGGCTGTGGGTGCTTTGTAACTTGGCCAGCTTGGAGCGCGATTCTGTCTGTACTTGTCTCACTCCATGATTGAACCATACAAACGTGAAGGTGAATTTGGAAATTAAGTGAATATTTTTGGGTATGGAATATGTCGGGGTCGTGCGAGTTCTTGAAATGTTCTCACCGATGGTTGTCGCTTTGTGTGGTTGGTGGATAATTTTGTCACCCTGGAACGTTGGCGGAGGCTTTGCCAATGTGTCGGCGACATTGACTGAGGCGCGTTACTGATCTGCGTGAAATTGTGAAATGGTCCAGTAAATTGAAATAGTTATATAGTTCGTCAAGCTGAAAAAAGACACAAGTCCATCTAGTTCAACCAATAGAAGAAAAAAAAAAATCACATTGCCAAAAGTATTGGGACGCCTGCCTTTACACACACATGAACTTTAATGACATCCCGGTCTTAGTCCGTAGGGTTCAATATTGGGTTGGCCCACCCTTTGCGGCTATAACAGCTTCAACTCTTCTGGGAAGGCCGTCCACAAGGTTTAGGAGTGTGTCTATGGGAATGTTTGACCATTCTTCCAGAAGCGCATTTGTGAGGTCAGGCACTGATGTTGGACGAGAAAGCCTGGCTCACAGTCTCCACTTTAATTCATCCCAAATCTGTTCTATGGGGTTGAGATCAGTCAAGTTCCTCCACCCTAAACTCGCTCATCCATGTCTTTATGGACCTTGTTGCATCCTGACTGAGTCTCATATGACGTCCAGCAGGATAAGCCACAGGGGGCGCGCAGCGATTGGTGGTGTGGTGTGTCACTGTGTCCGCATCCCCGATCGTGGTAAAAAGCCTATGACAGAGGCTCTTTATCATTGATTATCAGCGCAGCCCCTATCAGAGGTGCCCACCCAAATCGCCAATCAGTGCCCATCAAAGTGCCAATCGGTGCCCATTAGTAATGACTGTCAGTACCTCCTCATCAGTGCTGCCTATCAGTCTCATCTTTTAGTGCTCATCAGTGCTGCCTATCAGTGCCGCCTAATAGTGCCCATCAGTGAAGAAAAAAACAAAATTTTATAACAGAAACAAAGAAGAACTTTTTTTTTTTTTCAAAAATATTGGTCTTTTTTTAATTTGGAGTGCAAAAAAATAAAAACCCCAGAGGTGATCAAATACCACCAAAAGAAATCTCTATTTGTGGGAACAAAATAAAAATTTAGTTTGTGTACAGCGTTGCATGACCGCGCAATTGTCATTCAAAATGTGACAGCTCTATAAGCTAAAAACTGTCCTGGGCAGGAAGGGGGGGAAGGGCCCGGTGTTGGGGGGTTAAATCTCTTAATCAAATGCAAAAAAAAAATCCCTTTATTTAGACTTTTTTTGGGGGTTGTATTTGGGGTAGTTTAGTTTATTTAAAGCGGTTGTAAATTCTACCATATACCCAGTGAAGTGACTGGCCTCGGGTGATACACAGAGATGAAACAAATACTCCCTACATAAGTTGTACCTGTTTATCTGCAGTCTTCTCTAACAGCTATTCAAAGTGCAGAATTTTATAAAGGTTGTATGACAGTTCAGAAAAAAAAGGGAGCAGAGAGATGGAATTACACACTGCAGAGCTCAGTGAGGAGAGCTCTGAGAGCTGATTGGAGGGATGAGACACCCCCCTCCCTCTCCACACAGCACACAGGAGCAAAGGTGAGGCTGTCAATCAGTTGGAATTCGGAATTGCACATGTCTATGTAGTACCCAATGTTGGGTAAAATATAAAAGATGAGGTTGCATCAAGTAAATAGATACCAAACATGTAAAGTCTTAGAATTGTGTGTGACAGTGAAATGGCAACAAATTTCGGTACCCAAAATGTTACTTTTGGGGGGGGGGGGAGACATCAGGTGACTGCACAGCATCCTCGTTAGCCCCTCTTCTGCCCTTCATCAGCTTGAGGCTTGAGGCTCCAAAACACTGGAGGAGAAAAAAAATCAATTATTCTCTATGGAGTTGGTTCACATCTCCACTCCAAGTCGCCTGAAGCTCGAAAAAAAGTTCTGAAGCTTTTTTTTTTGTAGCTCAAATTGGGCAGATTTGCAATTTTTTGATGCATTTTTATTCCTATAGAAATTAATGGAAATACGCCATTCGTGCATTTTTGGACGCATTCGCCCATTTTGTCGTGCAATTTTGCATGATTTTCTGCTCAAATGAAAAAAATTTAAATACGTTATAAAAAATTTTAATTATATATGGATACATAAATGTAAAATAAATACACAAATAACTAAAAATCATCATAAATAAATTATTAAATAAAATACATTAATAATATGTAATAATACATAAATAATAATTAACCCCTAACTTTAAAACATCTCATAAATACATTATTATTATTGTTATTATTAATGATAACAACAACAATAATAATAAAATAATAATAAACACCCAAACCCGAACAAAAAAAATAGTACTAATAATAATAATAATAATTATTATTATTATTATTATTATTATTATTATTATTAATAACACCCTAACCCTAACAAAAATAAATAAATAATTAATAATCTTAACCCCTGATCCTAGCCCTAACCCAAACCCCTAATTCTAACCTAACCTTATTTTTAACTGCGTACCCTAACAAAAAAAAGAACACAGAAAATAATAATAATTATTAATAACATCCTAACCCTAACAAAAATAAATAAATAAATAATAAATAATCATAACCCCTAATCCTAGCCCTAACCCAAACCCCTACTTCTAACCTAACCTTAACCCTAACAAAAAAAAAAGAATAATAATAATAAAAAAATAAACACCCAAACCCGAACAAAAAAATATTAATAATAATAATAATAATAATTATTATTATTATTAATAACACCCTAAATAATCATAACCCCTAATCCTAACCTAATCTTAAATTTAAACCGCCTACCCTAACAAAAAAAAAAGAATAATAAAAAAATAAATAAAAGCTAAAAAAGCTGAAAAGCCTAGCAACAAATGATGCAGCAGATGATAGTTTTCTCTATTGGCTTATAAAAAATAAAAAAACAAAGCTCATCGCTGTATAAAAACACGCACAAATCACGCATAAAAACGTGAACACAAACACTGGAAACACGTTCAAAGTTGCTATGCCCAGGTGTGAGTGCAGCCTGAGGGAGAGAAATTGAGGGAGAAGAGAAACATAGGAATACTAGTCAGTACCAGTGCGCAAAATATATTTACTTTGGAATAAATCACCTCTAGTGTTGGGTGTCCTACGTGTGGATGTCCCTGCATTCTGTAAAAATATTATATTTGTTTTTTACATTTTAGAATGGGGTACCTCGAGATGTGCATAATTATAAAGGGTGCCTTGGCTGAAAGAAGGTTGAGGAGCACTGACATAAAGGAGGACCAATAGCTCCCTATGATGTTGAATCTTTAAGACCCCTAATAATTCTCCTGCACTCCTCTGAAGTTCACCTTGTGCTCCATTCGCGTCTTCACCCGACCAAAGAAGTTGGAGAAAGTGACAACAGAAAACAGGAAGTGACAAGATTGTTCGGGCCGATACAGGGGGGTGAGCAGGAGGGGGTGGCTGCCCTGGGTGTGGTGGGGATTTAGGGATTTTGTGATCAAAGCGGTGATTTGGATAGGGGGAATTTGTACTAGGAGGGTGGATTTCTGTTAGGAGTGGAGATTTGGGTGGCAATTAGTGTTAGGAGAGGGAATTTGGGGGGATTTGTTCTGGGGGGGGGGGGGGTTAGGCTCAGATGGGAAATTAGAGGGGTAGTGGATTTGTGCTAGGAGGGGGGATTTGGGAAGGGAGAGGATATTAGCTGGGAGCTGAGATTTGTACTGGAAGAGGGGGAATTTTTGGCATCTTCGCCCTGGGCACTAGAGGACTTTGTCTCAGCACTGCCTCTACCTGATGGAAAGTGATCTGGTGGCTGTATAGCCATTGCATCGCTACCATCCATTGCACAGTTTAACACATTATAATGAAGATGTATTGGCTGCTGCATTCTCTGACCAAATACCATGTAGTGCTAAAGTTGTAAAAATATTTAAAGCTGAACTCCACGGCAACAGACTTACTCAATTTCCACCCTGTACTCTCTACTGACCTCCCATCTCACAGCTACCTCTTCTCACCATATAGCTCGATCATGGTCCAAGGACTTCCCAGATATCGCTACTGATATTACCGAGCTGCTCCTGAAGGGGTACCGATTGACCTGTAATATCACTTTGAATGAAGTTTGGTGGGAAACGCAGTTTAAAATCCTACACAGAGCCCATATTCCATCATTGATCTCTCCGGGAAAATCCCACACTCTCCTTTTGTCCCTGGTGTGACTCCCACCGTCCCACTTTGGCTCATTGTCTTTGGTTTTGCTGCTTTGCATTGCCATCTCCAAATTTTGGGACCAGATTTTATCATATGTTTAAGGAATTACGTCTCTCGGGATTCCAAGGCACCCAATGCTCTGTGTTTTTGGATGTGCCCCTAAACAATCCAATGCTTCATCTACCATCGTTCCCGTCAAACTCCCTCAATGGACACTTCTTTGCTTGCTGACGGCAAGTCAGACTATCCTGAAAGCCTGGACATCATCTTCCACTCCTTCAATTGTCCAAGTTAAAAAAGGAGCTGAAAAATCTCCTATGCATTGAAAAACTAAATACCATTACCCAGAATTGTGGATCTACCAAACGTTTCTTCAGCTGTTGGAAGCTATTCATGGAAAATTCTCTTCCGAGCTGAGAAATCCATCTTCTTAAGTCAGACTATCCTGAAAGCCTGGTCATCATTTTCCACTCCTTCAATTGTCGCAGTTAAAAAGGAGCTGAAAAATCTCCTATACATTGAAAAACTAGATACCATTACCCAGAATTGTGGACCTACCAAACTTTTCTTCAGCCATTGGAAGCTATTCATGGAACATTCTCTTCCGAGCTCAGAAATCCATCTTCTTATGAAATTGTTTCAGTTCACGGAATGAATGGTATCTCAAGGCAAACCTTACTAACTCTCTCGGCAGACTGAAATGACCTGAGGATACCGTACCAGTGTTCGCTCTTCCATCTCCTCAATCCTGAAGATGCCCTACCTGATGCCAACAAATACAGTGGATATAAAAAGTCTACATGCTATGAGGAAGGCTCCGGACGAAACATGTTAGCATTTTAGATGTCACACTGCTGTTAGTGCTCAATAAAGATTTAAGAAGAAGCAATCGAGTTGCCGGCATTTCTTGCTAAAAAGTCTACACACCCCTGCTAAAATGTCAGGTTTCTGTGATGTAAAAAAAAATGAGACAAAAGATAAATAATTTCAGAACTTTTTCCACCTTTAATGTGACCTATAAACTGGACAACGCCGTTGAACATCAAACTGAAATCTTTTAGGTGGTGGGAAGTAAAAATAAAAAATGAAAATATGGTTGCATAAGTGTTCCCTTAAACTAATACTTGAAGCACCTTTTGATTTTATTACAGCACTCAGTCTTTTTTTGGTATGAGTCTATCAGCATGGCACATCTTGGTTTGGCAATATTTGCCCACTCTTCTTTTTGAAAACACTCTAAATCTGTCAGATTGTGAGGGCATCTCCTGTGCACAGCCCTCTTCAGATCACCCCACAGGTTTTCAATCAGATTCAGGTCTGGGCTCTGACTGGGCCATTCCAAAACTTAAAACTTCTTCTGGTGAAGCCATTCCTTTGTTGATTTGGATGGATGCTTTAGGTCGTTGTCATGCTGAAAGATGAAGTTCCTCTTCATGTTCAGCTTTCTAGCAGAAACCTGAAGGTTTTGTGCCAATATTGACTGCTATTTGGAACTGTTCATAATTCCCTCTACCTTGACTAAGGCCAATGTTCCAGCTGAAAAAAAAAACAGCCCCAAAGCATGATGCTGCCACCACCATGCTTCACGGTGGGTATGGTGTTCTTCTGGTGATGTGCAGTGTTGTTTCTGCACCAAACACATCTTTTGGAATTATGGCCAAAAAGTTCAACCTTGGTTTCCTCAGACCATAACACATTTTCCCACATGCTTTTGGGAGACTTC
Source organism: Aquarana catesbeiana (assembly GCF_042186555.1). Taxonomy (NCBI): domain Eukaryota; kingdom Metazoa; phylum Chordata; class Amphibia; order Anura; family Ranidae; genus Aquarana; species Aquarana catesbeiana. The sequence continues at coordinate 626,188,093 of NC_133328.1, read as the reverse complement.
AGATGTGTTTTTGCAAAATTTAGCCGGGCTTGGATGGTTTTTCTTCCATCTTGCCACTCTACCCCATAGCCCAGACATAAGAAGAATACGGGAGATTGTTGTCACATGTTTCACACAGCCAGTACTTGCCATATATTCCTGCAGCTCCTTTAATGTTGCTGTAGGCCTCTTGGCAGCCTCCCTGACCAGTTTTCTTCTTGTCTATTCATCAATTTTGGAGGGACGTCCAGTTCTTGGTAATGTCACTGTTGAGTCATATTTTCTCCACTTGATGATGACTGTCTTCACTGTGTTCCATGGTATATCTAATGCCTTGGAAATTCTTTTGTACCCTTCTCCTGACTGATACCTTTTAACAATGAGATCCCTCTGATGCTTTGGAAGCTCTCTGCGGACCGTGGCTTTTGCTGTAGGATGCGACTAAGAAAATGTCAGGAAAGACCTACTAGAACAGCTGAACTTTATTTGGGGATAATCAGAGGCACTTTAAATGATGGCAGGTGTGTACTGACTCCTATTTAACATGAGTTTGAATGTGATTGCTTAATTCTGAACATCCCCAGTTATAAGAGGGTGTGTACACTTATGCAATCCCATTATTTTCGTTTTTTATTTTTACTTTCCCCCTCTTAAAAGATTTCAGTTTGTTTTTCAATTGAGTTGTACAGTTTATAGGTCACATTAAAGGTGGAAAAAGTTCTGAAGTGATTTATCTTTGTCCCATTTTTTTTTACATCACAGAAACCTAAAATTTAAACGGGGGTGTGTAGACTTTTTTATCCACTGTGTATATGTTTTGCCTTCTACCTTGTTCACTCTATGGAGGCACAGTATTTTATCCTATGTGTTACTTAATAGCCCTCCGCACATTACAATTCTTTTCCTGATCTATATATGTGGCGTTCTATTGCTTTAGGTCTTTTCTTCCCATGTATTTGTTATTTGTATGGTGTTTAAAAGCACATTTTTCCTTTTTTATTCTGGATCGGTTTCTGTTTTTTGTTCTTTCAAAAAACCAAATAAAAAATATTTTCTAAAATAAAAAAGCTGAACTCCAGGTGGATATAAGTGTAACCATTTAATGCAACTCTGTAATCAATATTACATAATTAAATGTATTTTTGTACATTTAAAGAGTGTATCTGAATCTGACCTGGTATCAGCTTTTTGCAGCCCCTCTACAGCAGGGACAGGAGTGTGAGAGGAAGATGCACCACAAGGAGCCAATCAATTAATGTGCTAACAAGAAGCATGCTGATAGGAGGAAAAAGCAGAGTGACAGAGAGATGAGCTCATCACTGTGCTGCTTCTCCATTCACTGACCAGTCACAGGCTGGGGGAGGTCCTGGATGACCTGGTTTCAGAAGAAGTAGGTTGAATGATGCTATCCATCTGACTGAGGACATCTAGTGGCAGAAATAAGTACTGAGGGGGGAATCTCTGGATGGAAGCTGAATATTGGAGAAAATACTGGTTTTGATTTTTTTTTACATCTTTTATTAGGCTATTTATTTTTATCTTGCTAGTTTTGATTGGAATATCACACTAAAGTGGGGAGGGCTTCAGTGCAGTAATTGCTTAAAGTCCAACTCCAGCCAAAATCATTTTGGTTAGAATGAGAAAAGAACTCTGCTAGGTTTCCATTGCCATCCTTTTTCCTGTTTGGAAGGCTTCACCTCACTTATTTTTGTGGTGATCAAACAGAGAATGAGGAGATATCCACAACATGGGCAAAGACCACAAACATGACAGAGGTTCTCACACATCTCTTTCCACTTTAATAAAAAAAAAAAGTCTTATTAATGCATGGTCCTCCATTGGGGAGATTTTTCTCATTTCCATGGTTTGGTGACCATCCGGGAGGCAAGGGATAAATCTAGAAAAATCAGTGGTTTTAAATACAGCAATAAATAAATAACAGGTTGTCCACAATGAACATCAGTGACATGGATATAAATTTTCTCAATGTGGTGTTCAAACCAACAAAGTGGGCTATACACTTTACAATCTGATGGAATGGGTCATTTAGGTAGAGCCTCACATTACACAGTTGTGGTAACTATACAGCTTGCAATCTGGTTGAACAATCTTCTTTGGATTTACCAACAATTAGCAGTATGAAGGTCTACCTGTCTGGATTTATAAATGACTTTGGTAGGAACGCAGCAAAGTTTTTGGTAGATCTTATGGTTTGAATTGAATCAGACATTTATTGAATGGGACAAAATTGGCATAGCCAAGCATGGAGCAACAGAATATGACAGTTTCAACTGACCCAAGCCGATTTGTTTTTGGCGGAAAAAGACTGATTGTATAGGGTCAAGGAGTTTTTTCATGCTCTAACAAACATAGGTGATTCACAAGGGCACAAAAAAAGCCACTGATTGACTGCCTATGGTCTTTTTTTCTGCTACAACCGATCAATTAGGTCAATTAAAACCATAACTGTTGTTGTTTGCTTGGCCATTCCGTTTTTGTCCCATTTGATGTCCAACTTGTTTTCTCAAATCAGACATCAATCGTACAATTTTTGTATGGCCACCATTATGGATATTGTATAGAGACTGTACAATCAGAATAGGTGTTGCCAGTGTCAAAGTGTTCATTCAGACTGCATAGTGTATAGTCAACCCAACCCAACTATGGCCAACCCCAAAGTAGTCAGGAACATCTCAAACTCCAAGGTGGATGAAGATGCCCCGAGATGGATGGAAATGGAATTACAGCAGGGAAATCTGAATGTTGAAGTTCATCCTTAAAAGACAACCGATAAATCAGTTCACTAGACACTACCTATAACAGAAATATCACCTTTGGCTGGACTCTAAAGTGTGTGATCAACCCAACTATGGTCAACCCCAAAGTAGATGAGAATGCCTCAAACTCCAAGGTGGATTAAGATGTCCCAAGATGGATGGGAACAGATTCCAGGAATTACAGCAGGAAAATCTCAATGCCAAAGTTCCTCCAAAGAAGCCAACCGATAAATCAGGCCACCAGACACCACTTACAACGAAAATATAATTTTTGGGTGGGCTGAAAAGATTTGACCAACCCAACTATGACCAACCCCAAAGTGAATGGGGACACCCCAAACCCCAAGGTGGATAAAGATTTCCCAAAATGGATGGGGGCAGACTCAGGAATTACAGCAGAGAAATCTCAGTGCTGAAAAGTCCCTCAAAGAAGCCAACAGATAAATCGGCTCACCAGACACCACCTATAACTGAAATATCACCTTTGGGTGTGCTGTAAAATGTATGACCTACCCAACCCAACTGTGGTCAACCCCAAAGTGAATAGGAATGCCACAAACTACAAGGTGGATGAAGATGTCCCAAGATGGATGGGAACAGATTCAGCAATTACAGCAGGGAAATCTCAATTCTAAAGTTCCCCCAGAAGCCAACAGATAAATCAGCCCACCAGACACCACTTATAACCAAAATATCACTCTTGGGTGGGTTGAAAAAGGTAGGAATAACAAGTCAAACCAGTGTTCAGTGCAAAAAAACTTAAAGAATTGTGAAAAAACTACAGTATGTAGCTGCCCTTTTAAGTGAAAAAAAAAATGCCACCTTTGCAATAGTAAATTATAAAAACTGTGGCGCTTACATATATTTCATATATAAATAATATGTAGCTCTATACCGTAAAAAGTTTTAAACATAGACCAACTGTAAGTAACAAGAGAATGTGAAAAATAAAGTCCAATGTGATATTGTCCCAACACCAAGTGGTGAAGATATGGATTAATGGAAGAGCTTTTTTGAAGAATTGTCTTTAGTGTTGGGACAATACCACATCCTCGTGTTACTTACAGTTGGTGTATGTTTAAAACTTTTTACAGTATATAGATACACATTATTTATATATGAAAAATTTAAGCGCCACACTTTTTTTTATAATTTACCATTGAAAAGTGTATGGCCAACCCAACCTAAATATGGCCAATCCCAAAGTAGATGGGAACACCCAAAACTCCAAGATGGATGAAGATATCCCAAGATTGATGGAAACAAACTCAGCAATTACAGCAGGGAATCTCAATGCTGAAGTTCCTCCAAACAAGCCAACAGATAACCCAAAAAATATAGATAGCCCAACCCAAATATGGCCAACCCCAAAGTGAACGGGAACACACCAAACTCCAAAATGGACAAACAAGACCTAGTGTTCATAGGCACAGCAAAACCCCTCAGGAGTTTGAGGACAGACCAGGTGAGAAAAATTGTTAAAATAAATTTCAGTACAGAAATACATTCTTGTATTTCTGTACTGAAATTTATTTTAACAATTTTTCTACTGTTGTATTTTTCAATAAATAATATTTTTAAATACTCACCTGGTCTGTCCTCAAACTCCTGAGGGATTATGCTGTGCCTATGAGCACTAGGTCTTGTTTGTTCATCTATTGGATTGGCCAGACCAGGCCATGCACGCACTGTCAATCTTTATTATTTTTTTTTATAAACTCCAAGATAGATGAAGATGTCCCAAGATGGATGGGAACAGACTCAGGAATTACATCAGAGAAATCTCAATGCTGAAGTTCCTCCAAGAAGCCACCAGATAATTTGGCCCACCATACTATACCTATAACCAAAATATCACTTTTGGGTTGGGTAGCCCTTAAAATTCAATCTTTTTTTTCTCTTGAATGTAGCTACATTCTTGTAGGCACATTTTGCTTGCTGCTAATGTGTCTAAATGTCCATAAATTGTTCTATTGATGCAATCATGCCATTTTCCAAGTCCGCTGATGTTAGTTGACTTGGCTTCAGGGCAGAGCTTACTCAATCAGTCCCATTAACTGCTGGCAGAGTTTGTACAGCTGCTAACAGTTGTTCCACAAGCGATAATTATGCTGTGTTGTAGGTATTAATTGGTGTTATTAATTGGTGTAATTGCATTGAAAGGACATAATTGTCTAAGTTTATTGTCATGAGCCTCTTGTATGCAGGTCTCAGGTCTTCTGGCAGTCTCATGGAACCTCATTGACATCAGCATCCCCGTACAACTCTCTTTGGCTGCCTCTGGATGCCTTTGGAAAGTGAACCATTTACAAAATTGAAATTTTGGACCACACTGATGTGCTGCTGTCCCAATGAGAGAAAACTCCACCCCTTCAGGCTAAGCCCACCGTTTGACATCATAACATTGTTTCTGGTGGAAAAGGTAGCATGCATGGGGCAACGTTTACACACCAAAAGTCCTGCAGTTTACGTGTGGAGGGTGGAGCATTGGACTCCAATCATCCATAATTCATGGTTCAAGGAGACCAATCACAGTCAAGTGGCGCAATAGCTCCAATAAGGTTGCTCCCTCCACAAACAGGATATCCTCTACTCTAGATAGGGGACCCAGAGTTTGGAATCCAGGAATAGCAAGTCTAGTGAGAGCAAGAGACCAAGGGAGTCCAAACATCTGTCATCACTAGTATTAATTCATAACAAGGGGTTACCTGTCTGTATAAATAAGGTCCATGGTGTCTATAGAACACTTTTCGGCATTGGTTTACAGCAACCAATAAGACCCTATTGTGCTTCTTCAAACCTGCTTATGGCATTACAGTTCTTTTTCAGAACTGACTACTAAAAGACGCTCATTCAGTCCTGTGACACAAGCGACATCAATACTTTCCATACGTGTTTTATTACAGAGGAGTGACATTGCCTTGCGCTAAAGATAAGACGTATTTTACAAGTGTGACCTCATAGAAGGCAGTGCAAGGTCATACACACATCAATGGGACTTTTTCTTTAACTGAACAAAAATAAAGTTTCAGCAATTCCAGATACAGAAATGCCAAAAACTTAAAGGGTCAGTCTACGAAAAAGTGAAGTTTAATTATAGGCGGAACTTGGTGGGCTCAGACATAGACAAGTTACTGCCATAAATCCCTAATTTGTCCCTGTCCATCAGCTTTCATATTTAGGGGGGGCACATGGGGGGACAGGGACAAAAGTAGGGGGGCAACTATAAAATACAATTATATATATATATATATATATATATATATATATATATATATATATATATATATATATATATATATATATCCTGGGGCCCTTTACTACGATCCTACAACGGCCCTTTCACATGTTCTGCAGTGAGCTCTCTTCCTACTGTATTGGGACCCCCCAGGGTGGCAGAAAACAAGAGATATATGTCACCAGCATACCAAGAAAATATAAGGGTCCAAAGCAGTGGGAGAACTATCAGGGTTGCAAAGGTTGTCTTGCCTCCGGGCCCTGGTGTTCTTCCACTGCGGGGTTCCCCAGCCTCCTCTTGCTGTCCTGCCCCTGCTATTGACAGCGCTGGTCTGGCATCTCTTGGAATTTACAGGCTGGTTCTCCTGTTCTAAGGATGGGAGAAATCAGTCTGTTTTTTCAGTAACTGAGAGTCCTGGTGGAGTCTTTCCTGCAATTCGCTCTTCTCCCTGCCAATGAGGATGCAGGGGAAGGAGCAGATCGGGCGGCCGTGGTTGTGTGAGCGCTCGCATTATGCAGTGTCAGCGAGCAGAGGGAGGGGGAGGAATCACCCGCAGGAGCTGACTGGGGACACTCTCCCTCTTAGACATTGCCTTTTTGTAAAAAATAAATAAATATTTTTTTTTTTAATTGGGGGGTCACATGGTGCGGCACAGCATAATGTTGGGGGGTCAGGGCCCCCTCTTCCCCCCCTAGGAACGCTATTGCTGTCCATCTGGGTGATTTGGGTATTCCTGCCTATCTTTGTATGTTCCAGCTTCTCGTTTTACATTCTCCATTATATGAAATATATAACATAAAAAATCCAGCAGGGATGGTGGGAACCCCTCATAATAGGCATAGCAGGTGTACAGACCCAGGACTCTTGTTATTAACGTCATATGATTATAAATGTTATTTAATAGCAAAATAGATGTATAGTTTATACTATAAAAAATACCCCTTACATCAGAGTTTCCCTTTACACCAGAGGCCACAGTGTTCCCCCTTACATCAGAGTCCTCTCCGTGCATCAGAGTTCTCAATGTTCCCCCTTAATCAGGGTTCCCAGAGCATCCCTAATGTAAGGGTCCCCGGAGTTCTCCCTTACATCATTATCCCCAGAGTTCTCCCCTACATCAGAGTCTGCAGAGTGCCCCCTTGCAGTTTAAGGGAACTCTGCGAGTTCTGATGTAAAGGGGGAACTCTGTGGACTCTGATTTCATATGATTAGAAATGTTATTTAATAGCAAAATAGATGTATAGTTTATGCTATAAAAAAAATAAATATAAATATATATATATATATATATATATATATATATATATATATATATATATATATAGCGTTGCTCCGCTAAAGTGTTCAGGTTTGATTTGAAGAAAAGGTGGCTATCCCACTTAACAGTAGCACTGCAAAGTACCTTTGGTGGCACAGTCTCTGGCAGGCACAATGCAGTGACAGCCTTTGATGAGCATAGCACAGCAACTTTACTCAAACAGATGACTTTCTGCACACAGGTCCTGGGGGGTCAACACACCCAGGCAAAAAATGGAAGCTCCTCAGTCCTCAGACCAGACAGCACACAACAGGATGGGGCAACACCGGTCTCAGTACTCACTGTTTCCCCTCTCTAGGTCTTTTAGCAGCACAATTGTAGAGAGGTTGGAAGCTGGTCTCTCTGCAGCAACTCAGTCCACACTGGCAGGTGTGCAGCCTGGAGCCCTATGCATGGGTTCAGAGAGCTTCTCCCCAGCAGCAGCCAGCCAGAGATCCTCTTCTGCTTTTCTCTTCAGTCTACAGTACACTCCACATCCTGTGCCTGCAGCCTCTGCTCACATGCTTTTCTCCCTACACAGGATCGCAGTTTTCCTTCCCCTCCTTCTTGCTCTGCCTCCTCTGTCTTAGCAGCCTGGGTATTAAAGTTCCTTGTTTCCTGCTACCCCTTCTCTCCACAGGGTTGTGTGTGGAGACTGCTGCTCCCATCAGTCCCAGTTCCTCCCAGTAGGCTTTTTGTCATTCCCTGGAGGCATAGCAATCCACATTCTCTTCCCCTGTGTTCCTGGGTGGTGGGTGGGGCTTAACCAGGCTGCTTTGCTCACTGCTCTATAGTGACAGATTTTTATCCTTACTGCAGTCACTCCTGTTCCACTCTCAGCTGCAGTGTTGTGGAATGGTCTACACACTCAAAACTGTTGTCACCAGCACTAGACATGTGCAATTAGTTTTCGTTCCAAATTCGTTACGACAAATTCATTAATTCAGAAATATCCGAATTAACGAAAACCCGTTTCACGAATTTTTCTGAATATTCGAAAAATTTCAAACTCGTAAATTAAAAAATTCGCAAATTCGAAAATTCGAAAATCTCAAATAATAACTAACTAATAGTAACTTAACTATTACTAACTATTAAATTATAGCTATTGGAATTTTTTTTCAAATTTGGCTGTTACGTAACGAATTCGAATTTATCTGAAGTTACGAATTATCCAAAATAACGAATTCCGCATCTAAACGAATGGAATGTAAAAAAAAAAAATAATAAATAACAATAATAATAATAATAAAAACTTATTGATTAATAATTCGGTATTCCGTTCTATTTGTTTAGATGTGGCATTCGTTATTTCGGATAATTTGTAACTTCGGATAACTTTGTATTCGTTCACTACCAGCCAAATTTGAAAGGAAATTCAATACCTATAATTTAAAATATAGTTATTATTAGTTAGTCAGTTATTCTTTTGATTTTCTTTCTTATTTTCGGATCCTCGAATTTACGAATTTGCGAATTTTTGAATTTACGAATTGCGATCATAACGAATGACCCGAAAAAACCCCCACAAAAAAACGAATGAAATGAAAACTAACACATTTTTCCGCAGTGCACATGGGGGGGAGCGTATGTCCCTAGCAGGAACACAAATGGAAATTAGTGCTTACCAATTACCACTCTATCCAAATAAACAAAAAAAAAAAAAGGTCTAACCACTTCCGGACCGCCGTACGCCGATATGTACGTCCTAACTTTGAAGAGCAATATCGTTGTTATGGCAGCAACTAGCTGCCATAACCCTGGTATGCTCTTCTTCGGCCGGCGGTCCGGTTTCCGATAATAGTGGTCTCAGATTCGCAGTGAGATCACTTTTATCGGCGGCGGGAGAGGGCCCCCCCTTCCCGCCTCGCTCTGGTGCCCTCCACCGCTTACTAGAGCCGTCGGCAGCGGCGAAGGCGATCGGATGCTGTCTCTTGTGTGACATTGAGACGAGTGAGGGGAAGATGGCCCCCACCCGTCTCCATATCATTGCAGGGCGGAAGCGACGTCAAAACGTCACTTCCTCCCATAGCTCTTAAAGGGCCATTTTTATTTTTTTTATTATTGCATTTTAGTGTATATATGAGATCTGAGGTCTTTTTGACCCCAGATCTCATATTTAAGAGGTCCTGTCATGCTTTTTTTCTATTACAAGGGATGTTTACATTCCTTGTAATAGGAATAAAAGTGACACTTTTTTTTAAAAAGAACAGTGTAAAAATAAAAAATCAAAGGTAAAATAAATAAGAAAAAAAATTAAAAATTTTAACCACGCCCCGTCCCGCCGAGCTCGTGTGCAGAAGTGCATATGTGAGCAGCGCCCGCTTATGAAAACAGTGTTCAAACCACACATGTGAGGTATCGCCGCGATCGTTAGAGTGAGAGCAATAATTCTAGCCATAGACCTCCTCTGTAACTCAAAACATGCAACCCGTAGAATGTTTTAAACGTCGCCTATGGAGATTTTAAAGGGTAAAAGTTTGTCGCCATTCCACGAGCGGGCGCAATTTTGAAGCATGACATGTTGGATATCAATTTACTCGGCGTAACATTATCTTTCACAATTTAAAAAAAATTGGACTAACTTTACTGTTGTCTTATTTTTTTAATTCAAAATTGTAAGACCGCTGTGCAAATACGGTGTGACAGAAAGTATTGCAACGACCACCATTTTATTCTCTAGGGTGTTAGAAAAAAAATATATAATGTTCTAAGTAATTTTCTAGCAAAAAAAACCTTTAACTTAAAGGGGTTGTAAAGGTAAAAATTTTTTCACCTTAATGCATTCTATGCATTAAGGTGAAAAAACTTTTGACAATACCGCCGCCCCCAGCCCCCCCCCCCCCCGTTTTACCTACCTGACGCCTCGAATCTTCGCTGCTCGTTCTCGTCATCTCCACTGCAGCTCAGCCTGGTCGCTGATTGGCTGCAGTGGATGGATTGAAAGCAGCGCAGCCATTGGCTCGCGCTGCTGTCAATCACATCCGATGACGCGGCGCGCCGGGGGGCGGGGCCGAGTGATACAGCGAGCGGCTATAGCCGCCGGCTGTATCACGGGAGCGCGCCCGCAAGCACTCACCACCATGTGAGGGAGCTCGCATTAAGGTGGTGAATGCTTGCGGGAAGGAGCTGAAACAGCCGCCGAGGGACCCCAGAAGACCAGGTTCGGGGCCACTCTGTGCAGAACGAGCTGCACAGTGAAGGTAAGTATAACATGTTTGTTATTTTTAAAAAAAAATAATTTTACCTTTACAACCCCTTTAAACACCAAATCTCAGAAAGATGCTCGGTCCTTAAGTGGTTAAACCAAACATGGTTGTCTGTGGTGTTGACAGCTTCAACCCTCCCAACTTTTTAAGATGGGAACGAGGGACACCTTTAGCAAAAATATATAGGCATAAGACACACCCCCTGCCACACCCCCTTAAAGGAGAATTATACAAAAAAAAGATTAGTTAAACCCACAAGTGCTTTTTATTTTACCATTACTATTCCTTTATACTGGTTTTTGACATTTACAAATGCAGCAATATATAAATTGGATGAAAGGTTTGGCACTGGGAAGCACTTTTTGAAAGATAGAAAGTGCAAGTTTTATACAATGATATAGATCAGACCAAAATGAGGGACAATGAGGAGGAAAAATTGACATGGAGACTTTGTATTTAAAATCAGGGACAGTCCCTCGAAATCAGGGACAGTTGGGAGCTATGCAGCTTTATGTTAGTACCTCTATTACCAATGGTGAAATGCTACAGAGAATCTTCAGTAGTGTTTCTGTTAATTGATTCACAGGTTGATAAATGTGCTGGTGCATACAATGTGACAGTCTGCCAATTTTTATAAGTTAGATGCTTTGAATAAATTAGATATCATGAACTTCAGGTATGCTGTATATACACAAACCCCATTAAATCCAATTATGCTTTTATTACAAATTGTTGAAGTTCGCCCAAGAAAATATATCATGTTTTTGGACAATCAACATCTGTCTTGACACAAGTCACAATGATTGCATTCATTTAATTAAACTCATCAGTTAAACTCTGGGGGTTTTTATGAAAAAAAAAAAATTGCTATGTGAATGTCTGAGCATTCAATCCCCGCAATGCGTCTATTCTGTTCATTTCCTATGATCGTCAGCTCCATCTAGTGGCAATGATGCAGTATTTTCCTGATGGAACTCAGTCAGAAAAATACAACTTTATGGCCACTAGATGGAGCTGATGATCATGGGAAATAAACATATTAGACACATTATAGTGATGAGTCAATTTTTTTATTAAAGTGGTGTTCCGGCCGAAATTATACTTTTTAAATAAAAATACTCCTATAATACACAAGTTTAATGTATTCTAGTAAAGTTAGTCTGTAAATTAAGGTCTGTTTAGTTAGTTTATAGCAGTTGTTTGTTATTTTATAAACCTACAGCAGGCCGTGGCCATCTTAAGTCTGGGCATCTGAAGCCAGACTGTATTTCTTCCTGGATCTCATCCTTGCAGATCTCGCACATGCTCAGTGCAGCACAAGCAGTGTAATAGGTTTCAGGTCAGGTTTCCATAGCAACGGCAGTTTCAGAGGAAGTTGCCGCCCCTTCCCAGAATGCATTGCAAACAGGAAATGATGCGATGGGCCACGGCCAGGGAGGAGGAAGTGAAAAATGAATACAGCAGATATACAGTAGGTGCTGAGGAAAAAAATTAAAAAATATCCAATTTGTTTACAGGGCACAGTTTAGTGAGGGATGCTGAAGAGTTGTAAAAGTGGGTGGAACTCCACTTTAAATAATTTTTATGTCTTATCCCTTATTAAATTCATGATTAATCACTGCGCTAATAATGATAGTAAAACGGCTGACACAAATTGTATGGTGACAATAAAAAGCATAGAAAATAGTTGTACGCAGCGCTAAGAAAATAACATTAATAGTAAAAGTCCATAATGTTTAGGATAAAATCCTTGTTCAGGGAAAAAATAACTGGAACCACCCACGGTGTAGACAGAGACACAAATTAGGTGAGCACAAGTGTATCCTTCACCGAACATCAACACACCAGGCCTCTTACCAAAAAGAATGGACCACTAAAGGTGGTCAAACAGGTATGATAGATCCACATAGCCACGGAACCATTTCATGAAGATCATAGATGGCTGGGTCTTGTAGTCTCACCAGATAAATATTCAGAGGTGCATGCATAAGATACAAAAGAAGGAACTCCTCATGGTGTAATACTTTAAAACCAGGATCTCATTTATTATTAAAAAAATATCCAGGGTACTCACATTTTAGCAAATAAACACAGGCATGTTCAGAAAGCAGCAGTCTGCATATGGTAGCGTTTGTTTCCAACCACAAAGATGGCCGCGATCGACACGTTGCGGCATTGTGACATCACAGCTCCACCCTACGCAGCGTTTCGTCCAATTGAACGTTGTCAGGGGTGACCTGACGACATTCAATTGGATGAAACGCCACGTAGGGTGGAGCTCTGACGTCACAACGCCGCAACGCGTCGACCACGGCCATCTTTGGGCATTCAGGGCATCTAAATCTAGATAGCGGACTGTCCGCCTCATTCCTGGCATATGAGCATTGCCAGAATCTAATCACCTTGCCAGGATGATGTTAGGCACCCACTTCAGAATAAGCTATTGCTGCTTGACGAGAAGACCAACTAGGAAAGTCAGCAATCTAAGATGGCCCTGACTTTTGGCAAGCAGGAGCAGACTGAATTTAAGCCTAATGGTAATGAAATCAATGCTTGCAATGCAAACTGGACATTGTAAAATGCCTTGTCAGACTTAAGATGCTTGACCCTGAGTCTTTTTAGCAGATGCTTGTTGAGTATAGTTGCTCTTTAAATTGACCCATGTGGATTCTGCAGTATGTTGCTGACACTCATTAGAACTGAAACTCACTTTGAGGAGTGCTGAAACATCTTCAACATTACAAAATGCATCCAGTTGAATGGGAGAGGTCCACTTTTAGCATATAGTGATCCAAAAAAAAAAAGGCTATACATACAAAATTAGGCAGTCTAAATGGGCCCTTAAAAAAGGGAAGATGATTATAAAACCCAATGGAGGGACCATCCTACCAGCAATGTCATATGAAGAACTACTTTTTTTTCCCCAGTACAGTATGTACCATTTTTATTTCTTCCCTTTAAAATTATCCGATCTTTGAAGGACCTACTCCAAGGAAATTGCTCTCATGGAGGTATCACATAGTTAACTAGTAGATAAGCTTGAAAAAATACACGGTTCCATCCAATCCAACCTATGTGTGTTACAGATAAGGTCTTCTGTATACAGAACTGTGCTCATCTACAGGGCTGTGGATAAGGGGATACCACAAGTCCTCCTGTACGGTGTCCAGGCCAGAGGTTTGCCCAGGCAACAGGGTGAATCCGATGTGGGCAGGGAGGGTGAACGGCATTCGGGGGGGGGGGGTTAACTGGAATCAATCCCCTGTATGGCTCCCTCTGCAGCAGCTGAAAGCTGGCATCTTCTTCTCTCCCTCCCGCCAGCTTTTAGCTGCTTCAAGGAGAGCCATACAGGGGTTCAGTTCCAGTAATTGCCCCCGCTGCACTGATAACACCCCCTGTTCACCATACGTTTCCCCCTCATCCCAGGCCCCCCTACCCCCACAGTGCTGCTGGCTTTCCTCCTCTCCTTCCCGCAGGCAGCTGCAAGACTACATTAGGATCCTTCAAGATGGGGAGTGGGGGAAGGGTCCGGTAAATATGTCATATTTACCAGCCCCGTCTTTTCTTGAATGAACCCAATGAGTGATCGGTACCAATCACTTACTCGGTTCATTCATAACTGAAGCATAGTAAACTGTGTTTATTAGGGGGGCTATCAGGTTGGCTGTATGGGGCCTTGTGGTTTCTAAAAGCAGCCCTGCTCACCAAGAGAGACATCTTAAGGGTTTTTAATTGCCAATACTCCCAATGGATAACACTACCTAGAGAGTACCTCATTTTTGTTGCGCTGAGCTACAGCACCCACCATTCAATGTAAACCTCCTTCTCTCCAATCTAAAATTATGTCCGTGTGTCCTCATTATGGTAAACCAGTTTGTTACAGTCACCATTGATTCATTAGTAGATAGTGATCATGTCTCCTCCTAAGCGCCTTTTCTCTAAGGTAAACAAGTGTAATTTATTTAATAGTTTCTCATAGCTGAGGTTTTTCAGCCCCCTTATTAATTTAGTTACTCTTCAGTGAACTCTAACTTCCAATTCAAGAAGATCCCCCCTGTTGATTGGTGTCCAAAGCTGAAATGCATACTAAAGATGAGGCTGAACCAATTCTGGTGGAGAGTGTACAAGGTACCTGGAATGTGTCCTGAATGGCAGGTATATTTCCCAAAGATTTGAATTCTGGTTCCTTTAAGGGGGACAGTTTGAAAACTTGGTTGAGTACTCATTGGTTCTAACCCATGCAGGATGAGAGGTGGCAGTGGCAGGTTAGTCCGGTTGGAAAGAGAAGACTGATTGTCAGTACTGACTGAATTGGTAAGTTCTTATCAGGGACCCAGAACTTTGGAAGTTCAAAGAGTTTTGGGAGGGAAGAACCTCCAAACCCTGACTACAAGGACTGAAGAGATTAAGCCTCAGCAAAGGGAGTCTTGAAAGGCAGCAGGAAGGAATCAGCACCTGTGTCTGGGAGGTAGAATGGAGTATGTTCACAGGTTGTGAGCAAGGTGACCCTCCTGGAAACTGAGGCGCAGTGGCGGCCAGTGGTTATTTTCTTTGGTGGGGTGGCAAACAGTAATACAACCCCCCTCCGGTCAGTTACCCGGCTGGCGGGTCTGGTGCACTGACTCACTCCATGTAATCAGCGCTTCGGCTCTCTTTCAGCGGCAGCCATGGCGGCGGCTCTCCCCCAGTTTCCTCCCTCCTTCCCCTGTTCTCCACGGGTGGCCAATCGGGAGTCTTCTCTTTTCGGCCAATCAGAAAATGGGTCTCAAACCTGCTTCTGATTAGCCGGATTGAGGATCAGTGTTACAACAGCAAATATTCATTCGCTGTTTTAACACCTGGGTGTTAATGCTTTGCGCCACAAGTCCACCTTTTTTGAAGCCTATTAGAGCCTATGGCTATTTATTATTTATTTATTTATTTATTTATTTCAGGTACTTATATAGCGCCGTCAATTTACGCAGCGCTTTACATATACATTGTACAGTCACATCAGTCCCTACCCTCAAGGGGCTTACAATCTAAGGTCCCTAACTCACATTCATACATATTAGGGACAATTTAGACAGGATCCAATTAACCTACCAGCATGTCTTTGGAGTGTGGGAGGAAACCGGAGTACCCGGAGGAAACCCACGCAGGCACAGGGAGAACATGCAAACTCCAAGCAGGTAGTGTCGTGGTTGGGATTCGAACCAGTGACCCTTCTTACTGCTAGGCGAGAGTGCTACCACTGCACCACTGTGCCGCCCCATATAATCAAGTGCTTAAAAAATACACCCCTGCCACTGTAATTCAGGCGTCCGGCGTCTGGAAAGGGGCCGGATGCCTGAATAGGGGGTGGCGGCGGTCATGGATAGATTCATGCTATGCATGAATCTATCCATTGGTCATATAGGGGGTGGCTAGAGAGAGGGGGCGGACCCCGGGCGCCCTTAATGGGTGGACCGCCACTGCTGAGACGCTGGCTGCTGAACCCCCACAGCCTGTCCAGCACCCTGATATGAATAGGAACCCTAACCCCTGTGTGGGACTAAGAGACTGGCGGTGAACCCTTTTATAACCGAACTACAAACTCTTATTGCTTTATTTTTGGCTTAAGAAAGCTCACTTGTTTTGAAGATACCAGTACAGGGACTGTTTGCTATTACCAAACTCAGCTGGCTGACATTCCAAGGCTACCTGATATCACAAGAGGTTAAAGTATTTTTTTTTCTTGCAAAAATACCTTTTGAGCGAATTCTGCTTTGTTAGCTGCCTGGCATTGCCTGCTTTTACTCTGTGGTCTACAAGGACCCATAAATCTTTTTCCGTCACTGATTCCCCCAGTGTAGCACCTCCTAATGAATATTTTGCATCCAAATTTTTAGTCCCTAAATGCATAACTTTGCATTTTTCATTATTGAACCTCATCTGCCAAGTAGACACCCAACCTCTTTTTTTCATCACAGTCTTCCTACAACATTGCTCAAGGCTGTTTCAAACGTATTTCTCTGCATAATTTGGTATCATCAACAAACACTGAATTTCAATTTCTAATTCTAATTTCTATGTAATGTATAAACAATCTAAACCGCATTGGCCCTAGACTAGAGATGGGAAGGCCTAGAAAAAAAAATTGGAAAAAAAAAGGTTTTTTTTTCCAAAGCTGTTTTTTTTGGGGGGGAAAATTTGAAAAAAAAAAAGAAGTTTGGAATATATTCTCTTACAATGATAAATATTATATCTATGCAAAACGATTGACGGTATTCAAACGATATAACCTTAACCTTAGGCCTTAATTAAAGATTTGAGACTTTATGTAAAGTCTTAAATTGAAGTTCTCTCAGATGAAGACAAGCAAATCCTGGAATACAATTCAAGTAACACTATCCTTCTCAATACAGTTCTCAAACAAGAGAAATATGCATTTCTGCCACAAAGGGCACTGCAGGGGAAAGGCTCCAGTTTAGTTTGCTTGTGGACTCCATCTTGTACCTCTTATAGCTGGGTGATTGTTGGGATACAGTAGATGATAGTTTTTGTCCTCTCAGGCCGTAATTGACAAACAAGGGTAAATATGTCTGACAAAAGACCTTAAAGGATTCTAAACCTTTGTTTTTTTAATAATTAACATGTTACACTTACCTGCTCTGTGCAATGGTTTTGCACAGAGCAGCCCTGAACCTTCTGGGGTCTGCTCTCCTCCTTTATGACGAGTGCCCCCATAGCAAGCCGCTTGCTATGGGAGAACTCATGTGAGCTTAATCCCGGAGCTGCACTGCCTAAGTCCACAGATACAGACAGTGTAATTAGGCCCTACCCCCACTCCCTCGTCACAGGATTTGATTGACAGAAGCAGGAGCCAATGGCTTCCGTTGCTGCCCTCTGTCCAGTGAGGAGAGAGAGAGCAGAGAGAGACGCTGCTCTTGGGCACAGTACTAGATCGAGATCGTGCTCAGGTAAGCAGGGCTTTTTTTCTCGGAGAATAGGTGCAAGAACTTCCCCCATCTGAGTCACCCCTTGTCTCTGCCCCCTACCTACCTCTGACCACCGTCCCTTGATTCCACCCCCTACCCACCTACCAGTACTTCCCCTTTGAGAGAATACAGAACCAAGTATTATTTTGTAGTGCTAAATCATTTGTATGGAACATGGTGATGATAAAAAGAAAAGCAGTAAAATAGATCCCCTGCAGCCAGCAACAATAGAATCCCAGCAATAGATCCCCACACAACAATAGACTCCCTCAGCAACAATGGACTCCACCCCAACAACAATAGATTCCCTGCAGCAACAGTGAACCACCCACAACAAAATATCACACCCAGTAACAAAATATCCACCCAAGCAACATTAGACCCCCCCAGCAGCAACAACAGATCTCCCAGCAGCCAGCAACATAAGACCCCCAGCAACAATAAATTCCCCATCAGCAACAATAGACCCTCACACAAAATCAGATCCCCACCAGTGACAATAGATCCCCCAGCAGACAACATCAATGGACCCTCCAGCACACCCCACACCCCATGCTATTACATACATTCAATGCTGGGGGTGCCGGAACTGCGTTCCCTCGCGTTCCCGCTGAAAAAAAGACCTGTAGGTAAGTATCCGGATCATAGAAGGTTTTTTTACATCAATAAAGAGAATGCATTAAGGTAAAAAAACCTTAAGCCCTTAGAACCACTTTGATTTCTAAATTAAGCATTTGTGAGGTACAGTATCACATTTATTTTGTAAAATCAAAATAAATTATATCTACTACCTACCTCTAAGTTACTACTCACTGCCTTATAGAATGGCAACCGGTTGGCCTGACAAAAGTGACCTTTCAAAAATCTATTTTGTTTATTACTTACAAAACCATTTTCTCTGACAAATTCTTTAATAGAGTCAATTAACATTCTCCTGAATTCCTTACATACTATTGATGTTAGGCTGAATGATCTGTAGTCTCCTGGTATATATCTAGACCTAGACGTTATCTAGAATAACGGTGGCAAAGTGGTTGTCATATGACGTGCCCGAGTTAACACAGCCGCAGGCTGCGTGTTAGTAGATAACAGCTGGAGGTGCTGTGTGTCAGTCTGACACACCGCAAGTCCGATCGTGGTGTGAAGCCTATGACAGAGGCTTCCTACCACATGATCAGCTGTGACCAATCACAACTGATCATCGCGTGAACCAGGAAGTGCCGGTAAATGGCTTTGCTCGGTTCACACTGACAGGGAGAGCCGATCGGCGTCTCTCCCTGTCAGGGGGGGGGGGTCTGTGTTGATAATCAGCGCATTGATTATCAGCACAGCCCCCATCAAAAGGTGCCCATCAGCTGCCAATCAGTGCCCAACACCTGCCAGCCTGTACCCATAATAAACGCCTGTCAGTGCCGATCAGTGCCAATCAGTGCCCAAAAAGTGGCAATCAGTGCCCCATCAGTAATGCCTGTCCATGCCCCATTAAAGTGCCAATCAGTGCCACTCAGTAATGCCTGTCAGTAGCTTCTCATCAGTGCTGCCTATCCAGTGCCCATCGGTGCCCCCTATCAGTGCCCATCAGTTTTTTTTAATTGTCGACTCTTTTTTCGTTTATAGTGCAAAAATTAAAAACCGCATAGGTGATCAAATACCACAAAAAAAAAGCTCTATTTGAGGGAAGAAAATGATAAAAATTTAGTTTGTGTACAGTGTAGCAAGACCTTTGTCATTCAAAGTGCGACAGCGCTGAAAGCTAAAAATTGTCCTGGGCAGGAAGGGGGAAAGTGCCTGGTATGGAAGTGGGTAAATGTTGGTACCACATTTGCTCTGTGTCAATTAGTTGGTGCCATTCCAGTTAGTAAGTTTTCTTTAAAAGTCAAGAATGGCTATAACCAGGCTAAGCTCCCTGAGGACTGGAGGGTGTAAGATCCTTTACCTATATATTTACCTATATTTATTCTCATTCATTGGTTTCAGCATTACTATTTAATCTACTGAACACTTCTTTTTTGTGCTTATAAACGGAAGAGAAAAATGTATTTAACAACTGCCCATACGTATTTTTTAAGGGGATTACCTTTTTTTTTTTTTTTTTTTACTGTTGACATATTTATATAATTTTTTCAGATTTTTCTGTAGCACTATGTTTTTCCATGATCTATGTTAGCTGCCCTGATTAGGCTGTAGTATTGCATTTCTTATATTCATCATTTTCATTCAATGACCCTTTGAAGTCTTGGCTAGTACCTAAAACAAGCTCATATTTACATGATAGTCTACTAGTGCATGGTGTCATTTACAGAGAGCTGGGTCACTGTTTTTTTTCTTCACTGATGTCCTACCACCTATCAATCACCTGTAACTAAGAATTCCTCTGTGTAGCTATATCAAAGAGAACCTGACCAGTCAATCAAGTACTTCATTCTTGCTTTTACGCTTTGATCTTTGTGCATGGAACTTTATCATCAGTTTTCAAATTTAGGTCTATTTAACTAAGGACGTGATGAGAAGGTATGGGGCCCGACTCCATGACAGAGTACTTACTTTTCCATGTTGGATATCTTGGGGAAGCATTGGCACTGAACTTTCAGAAGTCATTTGATCTATGATGTCACTTTCTCAACAGCAAAGTATTTTTCCTGTTCACTCTTTAGAACCATGTGCTGACCAATTAGGATGGTTGAGGGTTGAACCCAACATCGAGTCTCCAAAGCTCTGCCTAAGTAATAGATCTGGATAGTGGGCCCATCCTTGCCCCGGGGACCACTGCAGCTACATGGGTCTCCCTTAGAGACGATTACGCCAATACAATCATTTGGTTCTTGATAGGGGATAGAAAATGTTTCGTAGCTTTTGCAAACTACATTGGTGAGCTCTCTGAACTTGTATTCTTACCTCCACCCAAGCCTAGTAGTAATGTCAAGGGACCGTTAATGTTGCACTTTTTCATTCAGTTCACCCAACGGGTAGATTTCCCTTCACTTCCTGAGGCATAACAGGAAGTAAGGGGAAAAAATTCCCTCTTAATCAACCGTCTCTGGAACAGGAGTCCAGATTTGCTTTCTGTCCTGGTGGGACCAGGACAAATAGGGGGAGTAGGAAAGAGTAAGAAAGTTTCTCAGATTTCATTACTACCTCAGGTCTTGTTAAAGAGGAATTTCCTTCTCTCAATCAGCAATGACTATTTTGAATCCTTATGCTGCTATTATTAGTAAATAGATAGGAAGGTATACAGTGGGGACAGAAAGTATTCAGACCCCCTTAAATTTTTCACTTTGTTATATTGCAGCCATTTGCTAAAATCATTTAAGTTCATTATTTTTCCTCATTAATATACACACAGCACCCCATATTGACAGAAAAACACAGAATTGTTGACATTTTTGCAGATTTATTAAAAAAGAAAAACTGAAATATTGTATGGTCCTAAGTATTCAGACCCTTTGCTCAGTATTTAGTAGAAGCACCCTTTTGATCTAATACAGCCATGAGTCTTTTTGGGAAAGATGCAGCAAGTTTTTTCACACCTGGATTTGGGGATCCTCTGCCATTCCTCCTTGCAGATCCTCTCCAGTTCTGTCAGGTTGGATGGTAAACGTTGGTGGACAGCCATTTTTAGGTCTCTCCAGAGATGCTCAATTGGGTTTAAGTCAGGGCTCTGGCTGGGCCATTTAAGAACAGTCACGGAGTTGTTGTGAAGCCACTCCTTCATTATTTTAGCTGTGTGCTTAGGGTCATTGTCTTGTTGGAAGGTAAACCTTCGGCCCAGTCTGAGGTCCTGAGCACTCTGGAGAAGGTTTTGGGTCCAGGATATCCCTGTACTTGGCCGCATTCATTTTTCCCTCGATTGCAACCTTCCTGTCCCTGCAGCTGAAAAACACCCCCACAGCATGATGCTGCCACCACCATGCTTCACTGTTGGGACTGTATTGGACAGGTGATGAGCAGTGCCTGGTTTTCTTCACACATACCGCTTAGAATTAAGGCCAAAAAGTTCTATCTTGGTCTCATCAGACCAGAGAATCTTATTTCTCACCATCTTGGAGTCCTTCAGGTGTTTTTTAGCAAACTCCATGCGGGCTTTCATGTGTCTTGCACTGAGGAGAGGCTTCCATCAGGCCACTCTGCCATAAAGCCCCAACTGGTGGAGGGCTGCAGTGATGGTTGACTTTCTACAACTTTTTCCCATCTCCCGACTGCATCTCTGGAGCTCAGCCACAGTGATCTTTAGGTTCTTCTTTACCTCTCTCACCAAGGCTCTTCTCCCCCGATAGCTCAGTTTGGTCGGACGGCCAGCTCTAGGAAGGGTTCTGGTCGTCCCAAATGTCTTCCATTTAAGGATTATGGAGGCCACTGTGCTCTTAGGAACCTTAAGTGCAGCACAATTTTTTTGTAACCTTAGCCAGATCTGTGCCTTGCCAAAATTCTGTCTCTGAGCTCTCCCCACTGTATTATATTTACTTGTTTTAGACTTTTTTTTACATTTCTTCAGTTACACCCGGTTTCCTTGGGAAAGGATGTAATTCAGGAAGAGACTAGGGGCTTTCTAAGCTAAGCACACCCTCCTGCCTGCATGCCTGAGCTAAGGGTAGAAGGATTTCAGTAAATATGTCTCAAGATGGCCACGGACAGAAATGCTAGGGGGTGTTTTTGAAAGTGATTTCTCAGAAAAATAAAGCATGGAGACATGGAAGGAAGGTGTTTTCTTTGGATATTAAAAATTAATTAAAAATGTTTTTTTGGTTTGTGGTGCTCAGATGCAGGTTAGTTCCGCTCTAAGAAGATTTTCGCTCATTTCGCTTTTCTGTGACAACATTTTCACCCGGATAGGAAGTGTGGGAACATCTCCAACACAGACATAGCCACCTATAAAAAAAGATGACAGGGTTCTAGCTTTCCCCTACTCTATTGAAAAAGGATATGTTTTGTGCCGTTTGTGCTGCGCTTGGAGATTTCTCCTCGCTTCCTCTCTTGGTGACACATTATCACCAGCAAAGAAGATGAGTGAAATTCTCCCCAACGGGGATTACAGAGATCAGTAAAAACTGACAGAGGTTTTAACGCTGGCAAGGTAAAGGGTTTGGGGCTGATCTGGGGTGTAAAGGTGCAGGAATTGGGGTGATGTGAGGTGTAAAGGTGCAGGAATTCAGGTGATCTGAGGTGTGAAGGTGGAATTGGGGTAATATGAGTTGTAGGGGTGCTGGAATTGGGGAAAAATGAGGTGTGAAGGTGCAGGAATTGGGGTGATCTGGGATGTGACAGTGTAGAAATTGGGATGATCTGAGGTGTGAAGGTGCAGGAATTGGGGTGATCTGAAGTATGAAGGTGCAGGAATTGGGTAATAGGTGTGAAGGTGCAGGAATTGGGGTCATCTGGAGTGTGACGATGTAGGAATTGGGGTGATCTGAAGTTTGTAGGTGCAGAAATTGGGGTAATATGAGGTGTGAAGGTGTAGGAATTGGGGTGATCTGAAGTGTGAAGGTGCAGGAATTGGGGAAAAATGAGGTGTGAAGGTGCTGGAATTGGGGTAATATAAGGTGTGAAGGTGCAGGACTTGGGGAGATCAGGAGTGTGAAGGTGCAGGAATTGGGCTGATACAAGGTGTGAAGGTGCAGGACTTAAGGTAATATGAGGTGTGAAGGTGCAAGACTTGGGGTAATGTGAGGTGTGAAGGTGCAGGAATTGGGGTGATCTGAAGTGTAAATGTGCAGGAATTGGGGTGATTTAAGATGTGAAGGTGCAGGAATTGGGCTGATCTGATGTGTGAAGGTGGAGAAACTGGAGCTGATCTGGGGTGTAAAGGTGCAGGAATTCGCGTTATCTGAGGTGTGAAGGTGCAGGAATTGGGGTGATCTGAGGTGTGAAGGTACAGGAATTGGGGTGATCTGAGGTGTGAAGGTACAGGATCTCGGGTTATCTGAGGTGTGAAGGTGCAGGAATTGGGGTGATCTGAGGTATGAAGGTGCAGGAATTGGGGTAATAAGAGTTGTAGGGGTGCGAGAATTGGGGAAAATGAGGTGTGAAGGAGCACGAATTGGGGTGATCTGGGATGTGACAGTGTAGGAATTGGGATGATCTGAGGTGTGAAGGTGCAGGAATTGGGGTGATCTGAAGTATGAAGGTGCAGGAATCGGGGTAATAGGTGTGAAGGTGCAGGAATTGGGGTCATCTGGGGTGTGACAATATAGGAATTGGGGTGATCTGAAGTGTGTAGGTACAGAAATTGGGGTAATATGAGGTGTGAAGGTGTAGGAATTGGGGTGATCTGAAGTGTGAAGGTGCAGGAATTGGGGAAAAAATGAGGTGTGAAGGTGCAGGAATTGGAATAATATGAGGTGTGAAGGTGCAGGAACTAGGGAAAAAATAGGTGTGAAGGTGCAGGAATTGGGGTAATATGAGGTATGGAGGTGCAGGAATTGGGGTAATATAAGGTGTGAAGGTGCAGGACTTGGGGAGATCGAAGGTGTGAAGGTGCAGGAGTTGGGCTGATACGAGGTGTGAAGGCGCAGGACTTGCGGAGAGCTGAGGTGTGAAGGTGCAGGACTTGGGGTAATATGAGGTGTGAAGGTACAGGACTTGGGGAGATCTGAGGTGTGAAGGTGCAGGCATTGGGCTGATACGAGGTGTGAAGG
Organism: Aquarana catesbeiana; assembly: GCF_042186555.1. NCBI lineage: Eukaryota > Metazoa > Chordata > Amphibia > Anura > Ranidae > Aquarana > Aquarana catesbeiana. The sequence goes on along the minus strand of NC_133328.1, from coordinate 626,164,002 downwards.
CGCAGGACTTGTGGAGAGCTGAGGTGTGAAGGTGCAGGACTTGGGGAGATCTGAGGTGTGAAGGTGTAGGACTTGGGTTAATACAGTATGAGGTGTGAAGGTGCAGGACTTCGGGAGATCTGAGGTGTGAAGGTGCAGGCATTGGGCTGATACGAGGTGTGAAGGCGCAGGACTTGGGGAGATCTGAGGTGTGAAGATGCAGGACTTGGGGAGATCTGAGGTGTGAAGGTGCAAGGACTTGGGGAGATCTGAGGTGTGAAGGTGCAGGCATTGGGCTGATACGAGGTGTGAAGGCGCAGGACTTGGGGAGATCTGAGGTGTGAAGATGCAGGACTTGGGGAGATATGAGGTGTGAAGGTACAGGACTTGGGGTAATATGAGGTGTGAAGGTGCAGGACTTGGGGAGATCGGAGGTGTGAAGGTGCAGGAGTTGGGCTGATACGAGGTGTGAAGGCGCAGGACTTGCGGAGAGCTGAGGTGTGAAGGTGCAGGACTTGGGGTAATATGAGGTGTGAAGGTACAGGACTTGGGGAGATCTGAGGTGTGAAGGTGCAGGCACTGGGCTGATACGAGGTGTGAAGGCGCAGGACTTGTGGAGAGCTGAGGTGTGAAGGTGCAGGACTTGGGGAGATCTGAGGTGTGAAGGTGCAGGACTTGGGGTAATACAGTATGAGGTGTGAAGGTGCAGGACTTAGGGAGATCTGAGGTGTGAAGGTGCAGGTATTGGGCTGATACGAGGTGTGAAGGCGCAGGACTTGGGGAGATCTGAGGTGTGAAGATGCAGGACTTGGGGAGATCTGAGGTGTGAAGGTGCAAGGACTTGGGGAGATCTGAGGTGTGAAGGTGCAGGCATTGGGCTGATACGAGGTGTGAAGGCGCAGGACTTGGGGAGATCTGAGGTGTGAAGATGCAGGACTTGGGGAGATATGAGGTGTGAAGGTACAGGACTTGGGGTAATATGAGGTGTGAAGGTGCAGGACTTGGGGAGATCTGAGGTGTGAAGGTGCAGGTTACATAGTTACATAGTAGGTGAGGTTGAAAAAAGACACAAGTCCATCAAGTCCAACCTATGTGTGTGATTATGTGTCAGTATTACATTACATATCCCTGTATGTTGCGGTCATTCAGGTGATTATCTAATAGTTTCTTGAAGCTATCAATGCTCCCCGCTGAGACCACCGCCTGTGGAAGGGAATTCCACATCCTTGCCGCTCTTACTGGGGTAACATGAGGTGTGAAGGTGCAAGAAATGGGCTGACCTGAGGTATAAAGGTGCAGGAATTGTTGCAGATTGGAATTTTAAACTGTATGCGTTGGGGTTGAACATGTTTTGAGCAAGGACCAGTTGTTAATCAGTTTTTGTATTCATAGTTGTATTGCCATTAGCAAGTTAAACTCATTAATTATTATTATAACTAGCCTTAAGCAGTACAACTATGAGCACAAAAATGAATTGCTTTTGTTTACTGGTACGTTGGTGGTCTAATGCTTATTAACATGACACTCAATGTGGAAAAGGTCGCTGATCTCTGGACTAACCCTTCCCCACTCCATCCCAAGCTGGAATACAAAATTTCACCTGAAGATTAACATTGAAGTCAATCTTAGTGTATGTAGAATGATTGGTGGTTTTAGCTCCTATACCAGTCATTTTTAAAGGATTTTTGTAAATAAATGCCTTCAAATATTTACCGTTCTAGGCATTCCTCTTTCGGAAGTGCTGACGTTACCGCTTGCAAGTTGTTTACACGCACGCGGGTGTTTGAAATTTTGCTTGCTAATTGCACCGTGTGGTGTGGAGACGTTGCGCTCATTATTCTTTTGAAACAACAATTTGTGATGTTTTGTTTGCACATTCCGTGAAGATATTCTATACGGTGTGTGTAAACATGAAGGCAGATGGAAGGACTTGGATCAAACACCGGCTTGTATACCTACATGCAGGCCAAGCTTTCTGTATGTGAGCATTTAGGTATGAATGTAACCGGGGGGGTCTACATTTTTCCCGGTCAATTAAAGCATTTAAAGAAGAACTAAGAACTTCAGGCAGATAAAATATACACACGGTAATGCAGCTCTGTATTGACTCATACATCTGGAGTAAGACAACCACAGGAGCTACTGCAAATGTTGGGCTTTCCTACCATTTCCAGTGTTGGCCCATCCTGTAAGTGGACCCAGAATTGCAAAGGCACACCTATACAAATAATTGGCTTTAACAAAGAAGAAATCCACATATAATGATTTGTATATAGTTACATTGCTCCAAGCTGGACCAATGTAAATACACTATATTGCCAAAAGTATTGGGACACCTACCTTCAGGCACATGAACTTTAATGGCATCCCAGTCTTCGCCCGTAGGCCTCAATATTGAGTCGGCCCACCCTTTGCAACTATAACAGCTTCAACTCTTCTGGGAAGGCAGTCCACAAGGTTTAGGAGTGTGTCTATGGGAATGTTTGACCGTTCTTCCAGAAGCGCATTTGTGAGGTCAGGCACAGATGTTGGACGAGAAGGCCTGGCTCGCAGTCTCGGCTCTAATTCATCCCAAAGGTGTTCTATCAGGTTGAGGTCAGGACTCGGTGCAGGCCAGTCAAGTTTCTCCACCCCCAACTCGCTCATCCATGTCTTTATGGACCTTGCTTTATGCACTGGTCCAAATCATTTAGTGGAGGGGGGATTATGGTGTGGGGTTGTTTCTCAGGGGTTAAGCTTTGCCCCTTACTTCCAGTGAAGGGAACTCTTTAAGGTGTCAGCAAGACATTTTGGACCATTTCATGCTTCCAACTTTGTGGGAACAGTTTGGGGATGGCCCCTTCCTGTTCCAACATGTCTGCGCACCAGTGCACAAAGCAAGGTCCATAAAGACATGGATGAGTGAATTTGGGGTGGAGGAGCTTGATTGGCCTGCACAGAGTCCTGACCTCAACCCGATAGAAAGGGTCTGGTATGGATTTTGGGGGGGACCCCTACACCATTTTTTAAAAAAAATTGGCACAGCATTCCCCTTAATTTCCATATCAGACCCGAAGGGCCTGGTATGAATTTTAGGGGGACCCCCACTCAATTTTTTTTTTAATTTTGGTTCGGGGTTCCCCTTAATATTCATACCAGACCCAAAGGACCTGGTAATGGACTGGGGGGAATCCCATGCTCTTTTTTTCAATGAGTTTCATCTATATTGCCGAAACCCAAAATTCCTTGCCTCTAGGGATCTTCTCCCCAAACGCGTTGTCACAATTTGAAGAGCAAAACCTGATCATGTGGGGCTCTGCCCACCCAGCAGCTATTTACAGAGATACTTTCAGAAGAAAGTTGTAGTGATTTCCTGTTGCATGGGCCCCTGAAGATGATGTGGTATCTGTCTCTGTGTCAGAGACGTGATGGCAAGATCTGCAGTGATGAGGAGACCCTCCAGCCATTACCCAACCAGCCTGGAACGCAATCCTAGTTATGTGGCACTGTGCAGGTGAGATAGTATTAGGACAGAGATACTTTGTTTGTCATGAGGATTCAACAATACTCTGAGGAAGCTATGGGCGGCTGCAGTTCTGCACTATTAGAACATAGAAATACTTGGATAATCGTTTCTTCTGATCTGGTTTTAGTAACATGGACATAACATGTGGCTGAGACCTTCTCTCTCCACTTCCACCTTCCAACATCTCAACAACCCCCCGAGTCAGGAAGTGACATAAATAATTTTATATTACAGTGTGATGCTAGCATCTGACAGTAGAGGGCAGCAGATCCCTACAAAAGTGTTCCGCGATTGGTCAAGAGGAGAGGAGAAGCTGCTACTTCAGAGACCACAAAGTATAAAGATAACCCCTTATGAGCCAGCAGCTTTTCAAAAGTGCTGCAGTTCCTGGAGGAACTTTACACTCAATGGTGGAGATCTCAACCTTTAAGTGAGGTATTTGTAATTCACATAGGTATGTAGATCTTCACAAAACATCCAGAAACAATCAATAGTGAAATGGTAAGATGGTTCCCTTTATGAAAGTCCCACCAAAGAAATGGTATATCTGAAAAGGCGTAGGCCAGTAATGTGTGGCTAGAAGATGCTTGCATCTCCAACCTTCAATGAATGTCCTCCTGGATACAGACTGCCCTGTCATGGTTGCTCTTGAAGGCTGGTAAGAAGTAGGCCACACTGTGCTAGCCGGATGAGAGGTAAGAAGGTGATTGCTCCGTCTCTAACAGTGCAGGTGCAGTTCAGGGTAGTTGGTATTAAAGGTAAAGTTGTGTCTATGTGGTAGGCAGCAAGGGTGAATATCTACTACTGCAGGGTGAATTTCAAACAAGCAGTTCTGCCCTGCATTCTCTGACCATCTCTTGTTGCAAACCCATAGTCTATGACTATCTCTTGTAGCACGTCTGCCGTCTCCGACTTTCCCATGTAGCATGTTCACAATCTCTAAACATCTCTAGTAGGATGTCCACAGTCTCTGATCATCTCTCGTAGCATTATAAAGTCTTTACAAATCCCTAGTACAGTAGCATGCCCCTAGTCTCTGACCATCTTTCTTTCTGTAGCAAGTTCGCAGTCTCCAACCATTTCTTGCAGCACGTCTGCAGTCCCAGACCATTTCTTGCCTAATGCCTGCAATCTCTGACCATCTCCTGTTGCAAGTTCACGATCCCTAACCATGTCTTTTATCGTGCCCCTAATCTCGAACCAAATCCTGTAGCATGTCTGCAACCTCCTAGCATCTCTTGTAGCATGACTCAGTCTCCGACCATCTGCTGTAGCAAAATCACAGTCTTTAACCATCTCTAGTAGTATGACTACAGTCACTGACCATCTCATGTAGCATATCTGAAGTCTCTAAACATCTGTTGTAGTCTCTTACCATCTCCTTTAGCGAATAAACAGTCTCCAACCATCTTTTTCAGCATGTCCACAGTCTCTGACCATTTTTTGCAGCATGTCCTTAGTCTCTGTCCATCTCCTGTAGCAAGTTTACAGTCTTCAGCCATGGCTTGTAGTATGTTCCCAGTCTCTAACCATCTCCTGTAGCATGTCTGCAGTCTGCACTGCCACTTGTAATTTGTGCAAAGTTTCTGACTATCTCTTTCAGGAATGTCCATCATTTCTTGTAGCATGTATGCATTTTCTGACCATCTCTTGTTCCATGCCCGAGTCTCTGACCATCTCTTGTAGCATGTCCACAGTCTCTCATAGTCTCTTGTAGTATGTCTGCAGTCTCTGACCACCTTTTTGTAGCATGTATGTAGTCTCTGACCATCACTTGTGGCATGTCCACAGTCTCTCTTAGTCTCTTGGAGCATGTCTGCAGTCTCTGACCACCTTTTGTAGCATAAATGTAGTCTCTGACCATCACTTGTAGCATGTCTGCACTCTGACCGGTCCCTGTATAATGTCCACAGTCTCTGACCATGTTTTGTAACATGTCCACAGTCTCTCATTGTTTCTTGTAGCGTCTGCAGTCTCTGACCACCTTTTGTAGCATGTCTGCAGTCTCTGACCATGTCTTGTATCATGTCTGCAGTCTCTGACCATGTCTTGTATCATGTCTGCAGTCTCTGACCATGTCTTGTATCACGTCTGCAGTCTCTGACCATTTCTGGTATCATGTCTGCAGTCTCTGACCATCTCTTGTAGCATGTCTGCAGTCTCTGACCTTCTTTTTTAGAATGTCTGCAGTCTCTGACCTTCTTTTTTAGCATGTCAGCAGTCTCTGACCCTCTCTTGTATCATGTCTGCAGTGTCTGACCATCTCTTGTATCATGTCTGCAGTCTCTGACCATCTCTTGTATCATGTCTGCAGTCTCTGACCAGTGCTTGTATGATATCCACAGTCTCTGACCAACTCATCTTGTATGTCCATAGTCTCAGACAGTCTCCTGTAGCATTACCTACAGTGGGGCAAAAAAGTATTTAGTCAGCCACCAATTGTGCAAGTTCTCCCACTTAAAAAGATGAGAGAGGCCTGTAATTGTCATCATAGGTATACCTCAACTATGAGAGACAAAATGTGGAAACAAATCCAGACAATCACATTGTCTGATTTTTGAAGGAATTTATTTGCAAATTATGGTGGAAAATAAGTATTTGGTCAATATCAAAAGTTCATCTCAATACTTTGTTATATATCCTTTGTTGGCAATGAGAGAGGTCAAACGTTTTCTGTAAGTCTTCACAAGGTTGTCACACACTGTTGCTGGTATGTTGGCCCATTCCTCCATGCAGATCTCCTCTAGAGCAGTGATGTTTTGGGGCTGTCGCTGGGCAACACGGACTTTCAACTTCCTCCAAAGTTTTTCTATGGGGTTGAGATCTGGTGATTGGCTAGGCCACTCCAGGACCTTGAAATGCTTCTTAGGAAGCCACTCCTTCGTTGCCCGGGCGGCGTGTTTGGGATCATTGTCATGCTGAAAGACCCAGCCACATTTCAACTTCAATGTCCTTGCTGATGTGAGGAGGTTTGCACTCAAAATCTCACGATACATGGCCCCATTCATTCTTTCATGTACACGGATCAGTCGTCCTGTTCCCTTTGCAGAGAAACAGCCCCAAAGCATGATGTTGCCACCCCCATGCTTCACAGTAGGTATGGTGTTCTTTGGTTACAACTCAGCATTCTCTCTCCTCCAAACACGACAAGTTGTGTTTCTACCAAACAGTTCTTCTTTGGTTTCATCTGACCATATGATCCAATCCTCTTCTGGATCATCCAAATGCTCTCTAGCAAACCTCAGACAGGCCCGGACATGTACTGGCTTAAGCAAGGGGACACGTCTGGCACTGCAGGATCTGAGTAGTGTGTTACTGATGGTAGCCTTTGTTACGTTGGTCCCAGCTCTCTGCAGGTCATTCACTAGGTCCCCCCGTGTGGTTCTGGGATTTTTGCACTCCGTTCTTGTGATCATTTTGACCCCTCGGGGTGAGATGTTGCGTGGAGCCCCAGATCGAGGGAGATTATCAGTGGTCTTGTACGTCTTCCATTTTCTAATTATTGCTCCCACAGTTGATTTCTTCACACCAAGCTGCTTGCCTATTGAAGATTCAGTCTTCCCAGCCTGGTGCAGGTCTACAATTTTTTTTCTGGTGTCCTTCGACAGCTCTTTGGTCTTCACCATAGTGGAGTTTGGAGTGTGACTGTTTGAGGTTGTGGACAGGTGTCTTTTATACTGATAACAAGTTCAAACAGGTGCCATTAATACAGGTAATGAGTGGAGGACAGAGGAGCCTCTTAAAGAAGAAGATACAGGTCTGTGAGAGTCAGAAATCTTGCTTGTTTGTAGGTGACCAAATACTTATTTTCCACCATAATTTGCAAATAAATTCTTTCAAAGATCAGACAATGTGATTGTCTAGATTTGTTTCCACATTTTGTCTCTCATAGTTGAGGTATACCTATGATGACAATTACAGGCCTCTCTCATCTTTTTAAGTGGGAGAACTTGCACAATTGTTGGCTGACTAAATACTTTTTTTGCCCCACTGTATACTGAATAATATGCGTGGTCCCCTTAGTGGTATCTGGGAGTGACACTGAGGTCCTCTATATCTAGTCATTAGACCATCACTGTTCTAACAAGTCACCGGTGGGAGCTTCCATAAACTTCCACCATGACAGGTACACTTCCAGTTAATGTAGTGAAGTTTTGGAGATCCAATGAACACTAGAGGGAAATAAGCCGACGTGTTCCTATTGTACCCTCAAGTCACAGGAGCCAATGTCAATAGCTTGCTTATCCATAAACCATTAAACGATTATCATTTGAATATTTATGAATGCTAAATAAAATGGTAAAATCAAAATTGGGGTGAGCTGCCCTTTTCATTTTCTCATTATGGAAGTTGTCTGAGAATAAAAGAAGAATTTTTAAATTTATTTTTTTGGTCGTTTAATCGGCCACTTGTATGAACTCGTCATCAATGGAAAACCATGGATTGCCATGTAAATCTAATACGTCCCAGCTTAACGTAGCGCCCTGCGTAAAAAAGGAATGGGAAAAAATAATTGCTCGATAACATTCAGCATGTGAAGTTGTACAAAGCTACTTTGATGTGTAGAGCAGGGGGGGATTATGGGGGGATTATGCTATTAAGAGAGTGAAAGAGGGCCAATACACCACGCAACGCAATTCACGCATTCCACTCGGAGATTATGCAAAGTCTGAAAGCAGATTATGGTGGAAGAAATTTGCTCTAAGAATTGTCAGGACAGTCAGACAAATTCCTCATGGGTCTCCTCCGACCGATGCAGACTCCTTGTCCATTTCTGAAGAAGGCGCTATGTTTGTCAAACGCGTTCAGCTATTTATGTGCACAAGGAATTGAAAGATTATATGGGCTGGCTTGTGTATTTGTTTTATTTTAAACAAGGCTTCCATATTGCTTTATTTATCCTTTCTTCCGTTCCATTATTATTTCAAGTAGTAAAAGGGAGCACCAAACCGTTAAACTATATCTAAAACCACGAATAAAAAAAGCGATTCGTTTACTGTTTTACCCTTCCAAGGCATTTCTGATTCTGCTCAGCCAGTTGTGTGAATTATACATATATGCCACTTGTAGGCAGGTGGGGCAGGAGGTAGCAGCAGCCACTGTAAAAGTATTTACAGCGCTTCACTTTTTCCACATTTTGTTATGTTACAGCCTTATTCCAAAATTTATTAAATTCATTGTTTTCCTCAAAACTCTACAAACAATACCCCATAATGACAACGTGAAAGAAGTTTGTTTGAAATCTTTTCAAATTTATTAAAAAAAAAAAAAAAAAAATTCCATGTACAAAAGTATTCACAGCCTGCTATGACAATCGAAATTGAGCTCAGGTGTATCCTGTTTCCACTGATCATTCTTGAGATGTTTCTACAACTTGATTGGCGTCCACCTGTGGTAAATTCAGTTGATTGGACATGATTTGGAAAGGCACACAAATGTCTATATAAAGGTCCCACAGTGAACAGTGCATGTCAGAGCACAAAAAAACAAAAAAACAAAAAAAATCCCATGTGCATATAGTAAGTATTCACAGTCTTTGCTCAATGCTTTATTGAAGCTCCTTTGTCACCAATTACAGCCTCAAGTCTTTTGGAGTATGATGCTACAAGCTTGGCACACCTATTTTTGGGCAGTTCCTCCCATTCTTCTTTGCAGGACCTTTCAAATCAACCTGCTCCATCAGGTTGGATGGGGAGCGTTGGTGCACAGGCATTTTCAGATCTCTTCAGAGATGTTCAATCAAGTCTCGGCTCTGGCTGGGCCACTCAAGGACATTCACAGAGTTGTCCCATAGCCACTCCTTTGTTACCTTGGTTGTGTGCTTAGGGTTGTTATCCTGTTGGAAGATGAGCCTTTGCCCCAGTCTGAGGTCCAGAGCGTTCTGGAGAAGGTTTTCATCAAGGGTGTCTCTGTACATTGCCGCATTCATCTTTCCCTCGATCCTGACTAGTCTCCCAGTTCCTGCCGCTGAAAAATGTCCCCACAGCATGCTGCCACCACCATGCTTCACTGTAGGGATGGTATTGGCCAGGGGATGAGCGGTGCCTGGTTTCCTCCAGACATGATGCTTGACATTCAGGCCGAAGATTTCAATCTTTTTTTTTTTTAATTGTTTATTTATAACGTTTTTCAAAAATGTTATATTGCAATACAAGGAGATAGCATTTCAACTTTTGATAATACAGAGTGTTGTATATATATAAACTTGTGGAACTGAACGTGGATACAGGCATGTTCATATCCAAGCGTCTTCCAACAATGGGTCATTCAAACATAGTTATCATAATACCGTAAACAAAACGAGAAAGGAATGTATAGTTCTGAATCATAACAATACAAAGGAGAAAGAGAAGCAAAGTACAACATAATCAGGATATGGCACCAGGAAGTTCGGGGGGCTGGAAGGTTATCAGATTTAAGGGGGTATACAGAATCGTCCCATGTGTTCCATATTTTATAAAAAGAGTTCAATTTTTGTTTCATCAGACCAGAATATTTGGTTTCTCATGGTCTGAGAGTCCTTCAGGTGTCTTTTGGCAAACTCCAGGCAGGCTGTCATGTGCCTTCTACTGAGGTGTGGCTTCCGTCTGGCCATGTAATTCGGGGTGCGCTGCCACTGCTAGTGCAGGAAGTGATGCGGTGATCCTGTGAAGTCACTTCCTTGTTTGTATCTCTGCAGGGGGAGCCCAGCATAGAACCAGTTTGTCCTCTGCTATGGGCTCCAGGTGCCAATATAGGGGCGATCTGTAACATAAATTTGCGACACAGGAGGGCCCTTGGTTGTAGGGAGTGAGTAGGGAGAGACAAGTACCCACTTAGGCCTCTCATTTAGAGTGGATTGGAGTTCTGGGACCTTAGGAGTGAAGCTGGCAAATCCCTAAAAGCAGCAAAGAGTCTAATGACGTGCATTGGTAGAGCAGACCAGCTTTCAGTGGATTACCAAATTTAGGAAAGTCAGCCCGTCCAAAGCAGCTTGTTAAATGAAAAGCAGTGTTACCTTGTTTCCTTGAAATCCTCATTATAAAGCAATCACTCTTACCAGCATCATCATGTGCAATGCTCTGTTACTGGCATCATCAGGTACAAACGTTATCACTAATATCATCACATTCTAGCCCCTCTCATTGCTATTATCACACACATATTCCTTTTCATTGACATTATCATGCACAATTTCCTCTCATAGGCATTATTACATACAATGCTCTCTTGCCAACATAATTACTTAAAATGCCCTGTTGCTGCCATCAATACAATATATACATTACCATTTTGTCAACATCATCCCATGCAACCCCCCGGCATCATCAGGTAATATGCCCTCTCACTGCCATCACCAGGTACTATGCCCTCTCACTGCCATCACCAGGTACTATGCCCTCTCACTGCCATCATCAGGTACTATGCCCTCTCACTGCCATCATCAGGTACTATGCCCTCTCACTGCCATCATCAGGTACTATGCCCTCTCACTGCCATCATCAGGTACTATGCCCTCTCACTGCCATCACCAGGTGCAATGCCCTCTTGCCAGCATCATTACTTACAATACCTTCTCGCTGCCATCATCGGGTGCAATGCCTCATCTCAATCAACACATACAATGTCCTCTTGTCGCCATCATTAGGTACAATGTCCTCTTGCCACCATCATCACATACAATGTCCTCTCGTCGCCATCATCAGGCACAATGCCCTCTCACGTAAAAATAATGATACAGGGAGAAAGTAGACCCCCTGAAAAAAGAAGTCACGGGCGGGCCAAGCTGCTTATATCAGGGAAATTGTTTATTGCACAATGAAAAAATACAGAATTACGCAAAAACTAGGTACCCACCGCCAACACCTAGACTCATTTAAAATAAGACAACGCTGTCTAAGTAAAAGCAATGCCCTCTCACCACTATTATCAGGTACAATGCCTTTTCGCCATGATCATCAGGTGCAATGCCCTCTTGTCACCACCATTAGGTACAATACCCTCTCTCCTCTTTTATCACGTACAATGCCCTCTTGTCACCATCAATAGGTATAATGTCCTCTCTACGCCATCATCATGTACAATGTCATCTTGCTTCCATTGTCATGTACAATGTCCTTTCACTGCCATCACCAGGTGCAATACCTTCTCCTCGCCATGATCAGGTACAATGCCTTCTCTCCACCATCATCACGTACAGTGCCTCCTTCATGGCCTTAATCACATACAATGCTCTCTCACCTCTGTTATCATCTACAGTGCCCTCTCTATACCATCATCAGATACAATGTCTTCTCTACGCCATCATCATGTACAATGCTTTCTCACTGCCATCATCAGGTGGATTACCTTCTCACCTCCATTATCAGGTACAATACCTTCTCACCATTATCGCCAGGTACAATACCTTCTCACCATCATCACCAGGGACAATGCCTTCTCACCGCCATCATCAGGTGCAAAGCCCTTTTGCTGCCATCATTAGGTGCAACGCCCCTCTCTGCCGTCATCATGTCCAACGCCTTCTTGCCGCCATCATCACGTGCAATGCCTTGTCACTGCCATCATTAGGTACAATGCAGGACCAGCAGCCACCACTGGGACCACCATTGTACATGATGACGTAGTAGTGTTGGCTACTGGGGGACTAACAAGTAAGGCCAGTACTCTGTTAGATTATCTCATTGACAAAGTGAGCATTATATTTTGAAAAAGCTGGAGGGGGTGGGGGAGGGGGAGGGTAAGGTGTCTTGAGTTCCAATTTAACAAACCTTATTGCTATCAAAAGTGTGCTGACAAATGCCCCAGATTTCCTTCATGAAGACATTAGGGGTTTATTAGACCAATGATATGTCCTCTATCTCCAGCCCATGCATTATATTACCCTGCCTTACAATATTAACTTCAACTTCAAAATATTGTATAAATGCAGAGTACCCCATACACCCTGTTCACACCTGAGAAATTTGAAGCTTCACCAGAAGCACTTCAATGCTCAACACTATGATTTCCAGGTATACTCAATGGTACTTGTTCACACCTGAGCTTGAAGCTCGTCAATTGAAAAAATACATTCAATTCTTTTGGAGCAGAGCCATGTATTTCGGCCCCAGCAGACTTAAATAGGAACTTGTTTTTTGCCTATTAACTAGCTTTCCATTGGCTAAAACAAACAAAAAAAAAAGTTCCCTGATGTTGACACCAGTTGACCATTCCTGCTTTCTCGATTGGGAGAGTGTGTGACAAAGTGACAACAGAACACAATAAAGAGATAGTGACAGAGCGTTGTGATTCTGTAACAGGAAATGTCCGAACAAGGGTCGGTGTGTGGCGGGCTCAACAGGTGTTATTTTAATGAAACCTACAGTATTAAAAAAATATGAAAGTGACTTTTAAAATGACATTAACATGTGGAGGGAGTTTGGGGGTCAGAGTGTAACCAAGCATGGACGTAGGTGAGTTGGGAAGCAAGAAAGTCGTTCCTTAAGTTTGGGCAGACCAGGCCTCCCGTGTCCTTAGCCGCCTGTAATGAGGACCTGGCTATACCGGGCTGGTGGCCATTCCAGACAAAGGAAGAAAGTGTGGAGTTTACTTTTACAAAAAAATTTTATGGAGGAAAACTGGGGCAGCTCGAAAAAAATATAGAAATTTTGATAGGAAAAATAATTTTAAATATATTTATGCGGCTATTTAGATTGAGGGGCAGTGACGACCAGGTATGAAGCCTTTCCATCATCTGTTTGACTATAGGAGTGATGTTGAGTTCTTCGTATTTAGAGAGATCGCCATGTATTTGGATACCTAGGTATTTGAAGGAGGACGTTAATTGGAGACGTGACCCCTGTAGATATTCCATAGGAAAAGGGGGGCCTATGGGAAAGGCCTGAGATTTTTATCCAACCCACCCCAAGCCCCGTAATCGCAACAAACTCCTCCACTACATTCAACAGTTTAGTAAATGAGCTCTCTCTACCGTCCAAGTATAGGAGGGCATCGTCTGCGTAGAGAGAGATCTTCTCTTCTATTGGACCAGAGCGGATGCCCCCTATCTCTGACATCTGTCGCACCACCAGGGCCAAGGGCTCATTGGCCAGTGCGAACAGAAGTGGAGAGAGAGGGCACCCCTCTGCAAGGAAAATGACCCAGAAATATCTTTGTTGGTGCAGACTCTGGCTCTCAGGTCAGCATATAATAGTCGAACAAACTGGACAAAGTATGAACCAAAACCCATCCGTGCCATAGCATCCCATAGGAAGGACCAACTCACAGTGTCAAAGGCTTTCAACACGTCTAAGGTTAGAACCAATCCACCACTTTTCGCATGTGATGCACTATGGACATGCAAGAATAGGCTACGAATGTTATCAAAGGTGTTCCTGCCAGGCATAAAACCAGATTGGTCTGGCGGTATGAGAGATAGAATAACCGTCTGATGTCTAAGAACGAGAATCTTTGCTAGAATTGTTTGCATCATTGTTTAGGTGGGATATGGGACGATAGGACCCACATTGCAGCCTATCCATGCCAGGTTTGGGTATGACAACAATGAGTGCTTCATTCATAGAGTCAGGACGTTTCCCCTGCTTAAGAGAGTCCTGGAATGTCTTAAGGAGCCTGGGAGCCAGGTCCTCTATGTGTGTCCATTCTGAGGGGAGGCCATCTAGGCCTGGAGTTTTACTGGTTGGTAATAGACATATGGCCATAGTTACTTCCTCTAGCATGATAGGTTTATCTAGAAGAAGTTGCTGGGGGGTACTGAGTGCTGGAAAGTTAAGTGATTCAAGGAAACCTGCTTGCTCTGAAGGTACAGTCGTATCTTCATAGAGCCTACCGTAGAATTCTGCACAGGTTTGGTTGATAGTCGATGCGTCAGAGGTAGTTGACCCATCTGGGAGTTGAATTTTGGCAATCGAACTGTCCTGAAAGTCCGTGTGGGCGAGATACGCAAGAAGCCTACCCCCCCCCATGCTCATAAATGCGAGAAGAGAGGTACAGTTGTTGTTTCCTGGTCAAATCCACCATATGAAGCTGCAACGCCCGATGAGCGTCTGTCAGCATACGATGAGTCTCGGAGGAAGGGCTACCTGTATGGCGCGTGCCTCATCCAGTGTTTTTTGGAGAGCATCTTGCGCCCACCCAACAGATCTGTACCGCTTAATACATGAGATATATGACCAAATTATCAACATTAACATCCCATTGACATATTGGTTTGATATCCCAACATTAAAGGGGTTGTAAACCCTCGTATTTTTTCACCTTAAGGTGAAAAAACACCTGGCATCCCCCCTCCGTTTTACTTACCTGAGCCCCTTCATCTGTTCGGTGGGGACGCGCTGTCCCTCTCTCCACGGGGTCCCGGCTCTTGATTGGATAGATTGATAACAGCGCAGCCATTGGCTCCCGCTGCTGTCAATCAAATCCGATGACGCGGGCGCCAGGGGGGGCGGGACCGAGTCCAGCATTCGTGTCTGTGGATGCAAATGCTGGACTTGGGAGCGCGCCCTCAAGGTAACCCCCTCAGGAAATCGCTTTTCCTAGGGGGTTATCAGATGCGGGTGAGGAGCATTGAGAGCTGCCGAGGGACCCCAGAAGAGGATGTTCGGGGCCACTCTGTGCAAAACGAGCTGCACAGTGGAGGTAAGTATGACATGTTTGTTATTAAAAAAAAAACAAAAAAAAAAAAAAAACGATCCTTTACAATCACTTTAACATCCCATTGAAATGTTGGTTGGATGTCCCAACATTCCATCCCATTGAAGCACCATCGCCCAACTGCAGTTTTGCGCATCTGTTAATTGCTGAACCTTCTCAGGGGATTATTCCACAAAAAACGTATTAGTGTATCATTAGCATTTCTAAAAATCGTTGGCTGAATATTCAGAAAACACCCGACAAATGGAGACGGATGGATATTTGCCGGAGAGTAAAAATGATTTAATAGGATGCGGCGTTTCACTCTAATTTTTAGTTTAATGAAATTATTTATTTTTATATTCTCTCCTTAATAAGAATCTTCATCATGGTAAAATAAAAAAAATAAAAAATGAATGAATACCCTTTTTTTTTAATTATAAGTACTTAGGAAGAGGAATGAAGAGCGCAATGTGTTTATCTTAATTACATTGATGTGAAGACATGATACAGTATCAATTAACAAAACTCTGTAAATCCTCATTATTCATGTTTCCATAATTGCTACAAATAAGAGATGATCCAAAGAAATTGTTTAGAGGCAGAAAAGATTCCTCTACTGAGAGATGGATATTGGCAAAAAGCAAGGAGACCCACACATGGGAATAGCGCTCATTGAATTAGCAGGTAAGATATTAGCTGGGCACCAATTAACCATGAGAAAAACCTGCAGAATCCGGTTGTGTTTTCCGAATTTGCCAGTTCATTGTTCTCACCAGCTTTGCTTTTGAACAGTTGAAATGTATCTGTATTTATTAGAAAGTACATAATGCTTAGTTATCTTAACCGCTTCAGCCCCGGAAGATTTTACCCCCCTTCCACCAGAGCACTTTTTTGCGATTCGGCACTGAGTCTCTTTAACTGACAATTGCGCGGTCGTGCGACGTTGCACCCAAACAAAATTTACATTCTTTTTTTCTCCACAAATAGAGTTTTCTTTTGGTGGTATTTGATCACTTCTGCAGTGTTTATTTTTTGCGCTATAAACAAAAAAAGAGCGACAATTTAGAAAAAAAACGCAATATTTTTTACTTTTTGCTATAATAAATATCCCCCAAAAATATATAAAAAAAACACCAATTTTTTCCTCAGTTTAGGCCGATGTGTATTCTTCTACATATTTTTGGTGAAAAAAAACAAAAACGCAATAAGCGTATATTGATTGGTTTGCGCAAAAGTTATAGTGTCTACAAAATAGGGGAGAGATTTATGGCATTTTTATTATTATATATATATATATTTTTTTACTAGTAATGGCGGCGATCTGTGATTTTCATCGTGACTGCGACATTATGGCGGACACATCGGACAATTTTGACACATTTTTGGGACCACTGGCACTAATACAGCAATCAATGCAAATAAAAATGCATTGATTACTGTAAAAATTTCACTGGCAGTGAAGGGATTAACACTAGGGGGCAGTGAAGGGGTTAAGTGTGTCCTAGGGAGTGTTCTAACTAAAGGGGGGAGGGGACTGTGTAGGGGAGATGACAGAACGCTGTTCATACTCTGTATGAACACACGATCTGTCTGTTCTCCCCTCAGAGAACCGGAAACTGTGTTTACGCACACAGATCCCGGTTCTCTGTGTCTCAGCGGTGATCGCAGGAGCCCGGCGGTGATCGTGACCGCTGGGCACTTGCATCAGCTCGGGGGGGGGGGGGGCAGCGGGGGGCCACAGGGAGAAGCGACGTTACATAACGTCGTTTCACCCAGCCGTGTCATTCTGCCGCAGTACAACTGAGGCGGCTGGTCGGCATGTGGTTAAAGCAGGGTTCCACCCAAAAACGGAACAACCGCTTTAAGGGAAGGTGACCCCCTGACATGCCACATTTGGAGTATCATTTTTTTTGGGGGGGGAGCGGATACCCTCTTTTTAGAGGGTCCCAGCTTCCACTTCCTCCTGGCACATCGCGGCGCCGGAAGCAAGATCACCTCTCCCCCCTCTCTCTCGGCAATCATCTGGGACACGTCACAGGTCCAAGATGATCGCCCGGCCAGTCACAGCGCACAGTGTGGCTCGTGCATGCGCAGTGCGTGCCCGGCTGTGAAGCCACAGCCGGGCGCCCGCAGTGACAATTCCAGCGCTGCAGAGAAGAGGGGGAGATGAGCGTGGCTTCTATCCCCCGCATCGCTGGACCCTGGGACAGGTAAGTGTCCTTATATTAAAATTCAGCAGCTGCAGTATTTGTAGCTGCTGACTTTTAATTTTTTTTTTTTAAGTGGAACTCCGCTTTTAAAGTCAACTCCAGACAAAACAGAAAACCTAGTGATTCATTTCTGTGGCTTATTAATACTTGCGTGTTAAGTCACGTGTTAATGTGCATTGCATTGAGGCAGACCACTGAAATCAATGGGTTTCCAATTAACCAAAATATCCTGGCTCGCAGTCTCCGCTCTAATTCATCCCAAAGGTGTTTTATCGGGTTGAGGTCAGGACTCTGTGCAGGCCAGTCAAGTTCCTCCACCCCAAACTCGCTCATCCATGTCTTTATGGACCTTGCTTTGTGCACTGGTCCAAATCATTTGGTGGAGGGGGGGATTATGGTGGGGGGTTGTTTTTCAGGGGTTGGGCTTGGCCCCTTAGTTCCAGTGAAGACAACTCTTAAGGTGTCAGCATACCAAGACATTTTGGACAATTTCATGCTCCCAACTTTGTGGGAACAGTTTGGGGACGGCCCCTTCCTGTTCCAACATGACTGCACACCAATGCACAAAGCAAGGTCCATAAAGACATGGATGAGCGAGTTTGGGGTGGCATGTCAGTCCCGCTGAAATCAGGACTGACATGCGGGAGTGAAATCAACTGAACTTGCACGGCTTCATTGTGTGAACCTGGACTCTGACATGATTTGTGAACAATATTTGTGCACAAATTTGGGCCTTTTGTGCACACAGAAAAAGTCGGAGATCTTTGCGTTCAGCTCATGATAAATAGGGGCAAACACGAAAGTGTTGCGTTTTATAATTTTGCTCAGTATATATATATATACTGTGTATATTGATTTTTTATATATATATATATATATATATATATATATATATATAAATATATAAACACTGCTAGGCTTGCATTGCACATCACTGAGGACATCCCCTGTTCTATGGCAGCTCTATATATATAGGATTCCAGCGTCATAGATTTTGCCTATATAGCACATTCCACCTGATTTCTACAGCTCTGTCACTTCCTATTTGTCAAATGCTTGCAGAGCGTGAAAAATAACTATTACATACATGACAGCCATCGTCTGAATAATTGTAAGATTTAGGTGGATAGCTACATTTACAATCCTGGAAAAAAATGCACTTCCTTTAGTACGTGTATATTTTATTTATATACCTTATTTTACAATTACATTACATGCTTATACATTTTTAACATTGTTACAAATAGATATATAAAATTGTACATGCTGCTCATTCTTAAAGGGGTTGTAAAGTTTCGTGTTTTTTCACCTTAATGCATCCTATGCAGAACACCTCGCTGTCATGGGCCCCCAAGCCCCCCCGTTTTACTTACCTGAGTCCGTTCACCTGCTGTGCCAGTTCCCCGGCGTCCTCTTCTCCGCTGAGTCTGGCCGTTGATTGGATAGATTGATAGCAGTGCAGCCATTGGCTTGCGCTGCTGTCAATCACATCCAATGACGCAGCCGCCTGGGGGGGGGGGACAGGACCGAGTCATACACTTGGCGTCTATGGACACCAAGTGTATGACACGGGAGCGCGCCCGCAAGCTAACCCCCTTGGGAAAGAGCTTCCCAGAGGGGGTTAGCTTTAGTGGGGAGGAGCCGAGACAGCCGTCGATGGACCCCAGAACAGCAGGATCAGGGCCACTCTGTGCAAAACGAGCTGCACAGTGGAGGTAAGTATGACATGTTTGTTATTTAAAAAAAAAAAAGATCCTATACAACCCCATAATATATATATATATATATATATATATATATATATATATATATAGTCAACGCCCGAGACCAGGTGGAGGGCAGAAATAAGGGGGGTGCCGCAGGACAGGTGCGAGGGCCACATGAAATGGCCTGGCAGGCCTTATGTTTGACACATATGCTCTATGCAATGTTTGATCTCACCTCCTTCAGTGGACCTTAATTCACATCAAGGTCATAATTGTGTTTATACATCAACCCAGGAAACTCCACCACATGTGACACAGTGTGTCATCACATCCTCCTTTGGTCACGGTTTCTCTCTCTCCGGTGCATCTGGGGACCAGAGAGTGGGGAGGATCAGCAAACTAGAGGATCAGCAGAGCTGGGGGTTCTACTGAGTGAGGGATCAGCAGAGCTGGGGGGTTACTACTGAGTGGGGGATCAGCAGAGCTGGGGGGTTACTACTTACTGGGGGAACAGCAGAGCTGGGGGGTTACTACTGAGTGGGGGATCAGCAGAGCTGGGGGGGTTACTACTGTACTACTGAGTGGGGGATCAGCAGAGCTGGGGATACTACTGAGTGGGGGATCAGCAGAGCTGGGGGGTTACTATTGAGTGGGGGATCAGCAGAGCTGGGGGGTTACTACTGAGTGGGGGAACAGCAGAGCTGGGGGGTTACTACTGAGTGGGGGATCAGCAGAGCTGGGGGGGTTACTACTGAGTGGGGGATCAGCAGAGCTGGGGGGTTACTACTGAGTGGGGGAACAGCAGAGCTGGGGGGTTACTACTGAGTGGGGGATCAGCAGAGCTGGGGGGGTTACTACTGTACTACTGAATGGGGGATCAGCAGAGCTGGGGATACTACTGAGTGGGGGATCGGCAGAGCTGGGGGTTACTACTGAGTGGGGGATCAGCAGAGCTGGGGGGTTACTATTGAGTGGGGGATCAGCAGAGCTGGGGGGTTACTACTGAGTGGGGGAACAGCAGAGCTGGGGGGTTACTACTGAGTGGGGGATCAGCAGAGCTGGGGGGGTTACTACTGTACTACTGATTGGGGGATCAGCAGAGCTGGGGATACTACTGAGTGGGGGATCGGCAGAGCTGGGGGTTACTACTGAGTGGGGGATCAGCAGAGCTGGGGTTACTACTGAGTGGAGGATCAGCAGAGTTGGGGGTTACTACTGAGTGGGGAATCAGCAGAGCTGGGGGTTACTACTGAGTGGGGGATCAGCAGAGCTGGGGGTACTACTGAGTGGGGAATCAGCAGAGCTGGGGGTTACTACTGAGTGGGGGATCAGCAGATCTGGGGGTTACTACTGAGTGAGAGATCAGCAGAGCTGGGGGTACTACTGAGTGGGGGATCAGCAGAGCTGGGGGGTTACTACTGAGTGGGGGATCAGCAGAGCTGGGGGTTACTACTGAGTGTGGAATCAGCAGAGCTGGGGGTTACTACTGAGTAGGGGATCAGCAGAGCTGGGGGTTACTACTGAGTGGGGAATCAGCAGAGCTGGGGGTTACTACTGAGTGGGGGATCAGCAGAGCTGGGGGTTACTACTGAGTGGGGAATCAGCAGAGCTGGGGGTTACTACTGAGTGGGAGATCAGCAGATCTGGGGGTTACTACTGAGGGGGGAATCAGCAGATCTGGGGGTTACTACTGAGTGAGGGATCAGCAGAGCTGGGGGTTACTACTGAGTGGGGAATCAGCAGAGCTGGGGGTTACTACTGAGTGGGGGATCAGCAAAGCTGGGGGGTTACTACTGAGTGGGGGATCAGCAGAGCTGGGGGGTTACTACTGAGTGGAGGATCAGCAGAGCTGGGGGTTACTACTGAGTGGGGAATCAGCAGAGCTGGGGGTTACTACTGAGTGGGAAATCAGCAGAGCTGGGGGTTACTACTGAGTGGGAGATCAGCAGATCTGGGGGTTACTACTGAGGGGGGAATCAGCAGAGCTGGGGGTTACTACTGAGTGAGGGATCAGCAGAGCTGGGGGTTACTACTGAGTGGGGAATCAGCAGAGCTGGGGGTACTACTGAGTGGGGGATCAGCAGAGCTGGGGGTTACTACTGAGTGGGGGATCAGCAGAGCTGGGGGTTACTACTGAGTGGGGGATCAGCAGAGCTGGGGGTTACTACTGAGTGGGGGATCAGCAGAGCTGGGGGTTACTACTGAGTGGGGGATCAGCAGAGCTGGGGTTCTCCTGGGTCCCTTCAAAACAAACAGAAAATCAATACACACAACACATTTGCCAAACTTCATTAAATCTTCAAAAAAGCATCAAAAACACATAAAAAATGTACAGGTGCTATAATGTGTTAACCACTTGCCGACCTCCCGCCGTCTGTTTGAAGAGGAATACCATTGTTATGGCAGCAGCTAGCTGCTATAACTCCGGTGTCCACTTCAACAGCGGGCAGTCTGCTTTTAGATAAAAGTGGTCTCAGTGGTGGATTCGCCGCAAGATCACTTTTATCGGGGACGGGAGAGGGGCCCCCTCCTCCCGCCGTGCACCGGTCGTCGGTAGCAGACGATCGGGTCCTCTTCCCTCACGGTCTGGATGCTGAGTGCGTTAGATGCATTAGATGGCGGAAGCGACATCAAACGTCACTTCCGCCCAATGGTCTTAAAGGGGAAATTTTTTTTTGTACAAAAAAAAAAAAATGGCATTTATTTATTTTTTTAAAATTGCATTTTAGTGTAAATGTGAGATCTGAGGTCTTTTTGACATTAATGAGGTCCGGTCATGCTTTTTTTTTTCTATTACGAGGGTTGTTTACATTCCTTGTAAAAGGAATAAAAGTGACCGAAAATTTTGTCTTGAAAAAGACAGTGAAAAATAAAAGATAAAAAGTAAAATAAATAAGGAAAAAAAAATTAAAGCTCCCCGTCCCGCCAAGCTGGCGCGCAGAAGCGAACACATACGTGAGTCGCGCCCGCATACGAAAATGGTGTTCAAACCCCACACGTGAGGTATCACCGCGATCGCTGGAGCGAGAGCAATAATTCTAGCCCTAGACCTCCTCCGTAACTCAAAACTGGTAACCTGTAGACATTTGTAAACTTTGCTTATGGAGATATTTAAGGGTCAAAGTTTGTCGCCATTCCATGAGCGGGCGCAAATTTGAAGCGTGACATGTTGGGTATCAATTTACTCGGCGTAACATTATCTTTCACAATATAAAAAAAAAAATAGGCTAACTTTACTGTTTTTGTTCTATTTTTTAATTTAAAAAAGTGCGTTTTTTTTTTTTTAAAGTGCGCTTGTAAGACCGCCGCGCAAATATGGTGTGACAGAGAGTATTGCAACGACTGCCATTTGGTTCTCTAGGGTGTTAGAAAAAAAAAAAGTAAAATGTTTGGGGGTTCTAAGTAATTTTTTGAAGCGTGACATGTTGGGTATCAATTTACTCGGCGTAACATTATCTTTCACAATATAAAAAAAAATTGGGCTAACTTTACTGTTGTCTTATTTTTTAATTAAAAAAGTTATTTTTTCTTTATATATACAATAAAATTTATTGTGAAAAAAAAAAAAAAAATAAAGTGTATTTTTTCCCCCCAAAAATTGCGCTTGTAAGACCGCTGCGCAAATACGGTGTGACAGAAAGTACTGCAATTTTCAGGAGCATGTGAGAGCTGCCTGGTGAATTGATGTAAAGTTGCCATCCCTGGCCATCATTTTAAGCCTCAAAACCACCCCATAGACTGAAAAGCTAAGGGTCCATTCCATCCGGTGAGTGGGGACACAGGAGGGGGCTTGTTGCGCACCTCCAATTTTTTGGAGCACTTTATGGATTGGAGCACATTGTTCACTTTTTATATGGACATTCACTTATGAATTGTATTCTATTGTTAGTTAAGTTATTGTTTATTAATGCGAGCGCTGTAATATATATCACAATTGTTTAATCCCAGCGCGAGTATATATATTTAGAACATATTTTGTTCAAAGTATTGCAACGACCGCCATTTTATTTTATAGGGTGTCTGAAAAAAAATATATATATAATGTTTGGGGGTTCTAAGTAATTTTCTAGCAAAAAAACCCCCTGATTTTAACTTGTAAACACCAAATCTCAAAACGAGGCTCGATCCTTAACCACTTCCAGACCGCCGAACGCCGATATACGTCCTTACTTTGAGGACGGATATCGTTGTTATGGCAGTAGCTAGCTGCCATAACCCCCAGTATCCTCGTGTTCGGACGTCGGTCCGCTACAAGATAAAAGTGGTCTCTACGGCGGATTCGCCGCAAGCGGGCGGCGGGAGAGGACCACCCCCCTCCCGCCGTGCTCCAGTGCCCTCCGCCGCTTACCGGAGCTGTCGGCAGCGGCGGAGGCGATGGGGTCCTCTCTGTGGCTGAGCATGGAGATGAGCGAGGGGAAGATGGCCCCCACCCGTCTGCATGACATTGCGGGGCGGAAGCGACGTCAAAACGTCACTTCCACACATAGCTCTTAAAGGGCCATTTTTTTTTTTTATCATTTTTTTAAATGACAATTTTTTTTTTTTTTTATTACATTTTAGTGTAAATATGAGATCTGAGGTCTTTTTGACCCCAGATCTCTTATTTAAGAGGACCTGTCATGCTTTTTTCTATTACAAGGGATGTTTACATTCCTTGTAATAGGAAAAAAAGTGACATTTTTTTTTTTTTTTAAGTGTAAAAATAAAAAATAAAAGGTAAAATAAATAAGAAAAAAAAAAAAATTTTAAACGCTCCCTGTCCCACCGAGCTCGCGTGCAGAAGTGAACGCATACGTGAGTAGCGCCCGCATATGAAAACGGTGTTCAAACCACACATGTGAGGTGTCGCCGTGATCGGTAGAGCGAGAGCAATAATTCTAGCCCTAGACCTCCTCCGTCACTCAAAACATGCAACCTGTAGAATTTTTTTAATCGTCACTTATGGAGATTTTTAAGGGTAAAAGTTTGTCGCCATTCCACGAGCGTGCGCAATTTTAAAGCGTGACATGTTGGGTATCAATTTACTCGGCGTAACATTATCTTTCACAATGTAAAAAAAAATTGGGATAACTTTACTGTTGTCTTATTTTTTAATTCAAAAAATGTATTTTTTTCCAAAAAAGTGCGCTTGTAAGACCGCTGTGCAAATACGGTGTGACAGAAAGTATTGCAACAACCGCCATTTTACTCTCTAGAGTGTTAGAAAAAAAACGTATAATGTTTGGGGGTTCTAAGTAATTTTCAAGCAAGAAAAACAGTTTTTAACTTGTAAACAACACATCTAAAAAAAGAGGCCTGGTCCTTAAGTGGTTAAGACCGCTGCGCAAATTTGGTGCGACAGAAAGTATTGCAACGACCGCCATTTTATTCTCTAGGGTGTTAGAAAAAAATGTATAATGTTTAAGTAATTTTCTAGCAAAAAAAACAGTTTTTAACTAAAAAAAATAACACATCTAAAAAAGAGGCTCGGTCCTTAAGTGGTTAAAGTTGAAGAAAGTGTAAATGAGCCCTCAGTGAGACAAACAGAGCAGTAAAGCGCAAACACGATGCAGAAAACGCATTGCGTATCTCTAACAAGTAAATAAAACTCCCCACGTGCACGTAAAATAAATACAGATACAAAAGATAGATATATATATATATATATATATATATATATATATATATATATATATATATATATATATTTTTTTTTTTTTATAAAAGAAGCATAAAAAGAATTGTTGCCAAATAAAAATAATATGGAATGTAAGAGATGATGTGCAGCTGATTCTGTAGTCGGGGCACATAACACAAATTCTCCAGCTTTCTGCGTTCTGCATACTTCATCAAGGCAGCATAGCTGGCGTCTATACATGAATCTATTCAAGGTATTCCTAGGTACGGCGCGGCGTGTCGGAGCTTGTCCCCGGCTCACAGATAATGATCCCCTCTGTCCTCACACCCTCACGTCTCGCACACTTCTGAAGTCTGTTTACTTCTTTTACTTTTCCTGAGAAATACGACCCGGAGTGTTGCCTACCTGTGTGTGCGATCTGCGCATTGTTCAGTGACACTAATTGTCATTGCGTGGTAGTCTTTCCGTGAGACTAGGCAATCAGCGCTGAACAAGGGTCCTAGGTAGACAGTTTTGCAAATAAAGTTATGTTTGCAGACCCCGAGTACCGGCTTTTCAGATTTAATTCTTCTGAACAAAAAGGATACGCTTGATAGCATAGCTCCCAACTGTCCCGGATTTCGAGGGACTGTCCCTGATTTGATGCAATGTCCCTCCGTCCCTCTTCCCCCCTCATTTGTCCCTCATTTTGGTCTGATCTATATAGATGTATATGTATATTTATCTTTCAAAAAGTGTTTCCCAGCGCTAAACCTTTCATCTGAATTCTAAATTGCTGCATTTGTCAATTTTAAAAGCCAATATAAAGGAATAGTAGTGGTAAAAAAAAGTCCCTTTGGATTAAATGAACCTTTTTTTTTTTGGTTAATTCTCCTTTAAGTGGGTGTGGCAGGGGGGGCTTGTCCTATGCCTACATATGTTTGCAAGTAGGTGTCCCTCATTCCTATCTCAAAATGTTGGGAGTTATGTTGATAGTAGGCAGAAATAGACCTCTTACATTACACACTTTGTTCAACCCTTTCACTACCAGAGCTGTTTTTGCACACATTTGAAAAATAATTTTAGGCCTGAAGATGACCTTAAAACTCTCAAAAAGGTTTGTCAATTGCAAAATTTTAATAAACAAACAAAAAAACACATTAACCACTTCAGCCCCGGAAGGATTTGCCCCCTTCCTGTCCAGGCCATTTTTTGCGACACGGCAATTGCACGGTTCGTGTGACGTTGTACCCAAACAAAATTTATGTCCTTTTTTCATCACAAATAGAGTTTCCTTTTGGTGGTATTTGATCACCTCTGCGGTTTTTATTTTTCGCGCTATAAACAAAAAAAAAAATTTCTTTACCAATTTAGGCCAATATGTATTCTTCTACATATTTTTGTTAGAAAAAAACAAAACGCAATAAGCGTATATTGATTGGTTTGAGCAAGTTATAGCGTCTATAAAATAGGGGATATATTTATGGCATTTTTATTATTATTATTATTTTTTTTTTAACTAGTAATGGTGGCGATCTGTGATTTTTATCATGGACTGCAACATTGCGACAGACACATCAGACACTTTTGACACTTTTTTGGGATCATTCACATTTATACAGCGATCAGAGCTAAAAATAGCCACTGATTACGTTATAAATGTCACTGGCAGGGAAGAGGTTAACACTAGGGGGCGATCAAGGGGTTAACTGTGTTCCCTATGTGTGTTTCTAACTGTGGGGGGGGATGTGGCTGACTAGAGGAGGAGAGATATCGTTGTTCTTACTTAGTAGGAACACACAATCTCTCTCCTCTCCCCTCTCCCCTGACAGAACCAGGAATTGTGTGTTTACACACACACAGATCCTGGTTCTCGCTCTGTCATGATCAATCGCAGGTGCCCACCGGTCATTGCGCCTGCCAGAGACGCGCGCATCGGCGCAGCTGTGCCAACTTGCCACAGAATAACTGCGGTGGCTGGTCGGGAAGTGGTTAAAGTTAATTTAAGGGCACACATATGCAATATATAACCCAATTTTCTGGTACAATATAAAAGATTAGGTTGCACCGAGTCAATAGATACCCAACAGCAAGGGGGAGGGGAAGTGGGACTTTGTATGAAACTGCGCCGGGTAGAGGTCGCACGTTTCCATCCCTATCACACAATATCTAGAAAACCCGCAAGCAAAGGCCAGTGGGTGAGGGAGGAGGAGGTGGGACTTTATATGAAGCCAATGGTTTGCAAGCCGACACAAACGGTGGGTCAATAAAATTCTTTATTTGCATGTTCATACAAACAATGGTATCAGACAATATCAATATAACACTTGGTAAAATGTTAGAAATGATAACCAGAGATCAACATAAGGACCATTAGTATAGTTATCAAGGATATAAAAGGTATACAGATAACATGGGTAATAACATGGGTATAAGCAATATTATTGAAGATAGACCAGGGATCACCAGGTGTCAGAATGCGTAAATAGTTAAAACAAGGTAATGCCTGCCTGATAGCTGGCCTCAAATTCCTGTTAGGGGGTAAAACTCTGTATAGCATGGGTTGGGACAGTACGTGACAACCGGTAGCTCGACGCGTTTCGTGGTTCAAGACCACTCATCAGGAGCAGACATGTCATGTTTCTGGAAAAAAATGATAATAATATCAAGGGCCAAGGTAACAATGGGTACAGAGGGCTAAAAAATCCCCCAAAAATTGAATAGTACTCACGGAAATTGTGGGTAAATGGTGAATGGCCAGGTACGGCAACCATCCGGGACTAGTGCCAGGTCGGGAGCTGAGGCGGGCCCCCCCGCCGCGGCGACCAAAACAGGCAATCCCCCCCAGGGCGATGCAGAGCCACGAGGCACCCTAGAGTTGAGAGTGGAAGATGAGTGATAATGCAGGGAGTGTGTGTGCAGCGGGGGGGGGGGGGGGGGGGAAGAGGAAGGTGGGAAGAGTGAAGGTAAGGGGGGGAGGGAAGAGAGGGGGGGGGAAAGAAGGAAGGTGAGCGTGATGTAAGGGTGAGTGAATGAATGGGTAGAGTGAGGAATGGAGTGGGGGAAAGAGGAATGGGAAAGCTAGAGGGTGACATGTGCGCAAACAGGGTAAGGAGTGGCCTTACCTGTGTGACAGGGTAGTGTGGAGCGAACACCAATATGCTGAAGTGTAGCTGTAGTGTACCTCGAGCGCCGCACCGCCCCAGGTGAACAGGACGCCCATATATAGGCGCCGCCGCGAGGAGGCCCGCCAACGTCACGTCCGCACGGCCAAAAGTGGGAGGAGCCAGGGCGAGAAGCCGACCAATGGTCGGCGGCCGCTGAGACCCACCCACGGAGCCTGCGAGCATAGCAACCACAGCGTGAAGGGCGCGGCGGCGCCAGAAGGCGCGGCGCACGTCCACCGCTGGTGACGTGACGTCGATGGGCAGTGGCGGCAAGCCCCGCCCCCACACACAAGCCCGCCAAGGGAGGCGGGCGAGGGAGGAAGGGGGGGGCCCAAAGGCCGGCAGTGCCCATCGCAGCTCCCGGGCAGGCAAAGGCCGGACGGCCCACCGGCCAGCCACAGCCACCCACCCACAATTGGGTTGGACCACCATTGGGAAGGGTTGACCATGATATTGATAAAACCTAGTGACAGGATAAGAAACATGGCATGTAGGATTGAAACTGGTAAAAGTGACACAAAGGTAAACACAGGTGAGGCTACCAAGGAATCAATAGGGGCAGGATGATAACAATCATTGGTAATATCAAGATAGAGCAGTAGAGCAAACCATGGGCTTCCATCCCTATTCATATAAACAACAGCAAGGGGGAGGGGAAGTGGGACTTTGTATGAAACTGCGCCGGGTAGAGGTCGCACGTTTCCATCCCTATCACACAATATCTAGAAAACCCGCAAGCAAAGGCCAGTGGGTGAGGGAGGAGGAGGTGGGACTTTATATGAAGCCAATGGTTTGCAAGCCGACACAAACGGTGGGTCAATAAAATTCTTTATTTGCATGTTCATACAAACAATGGTATCAGACAATATCAATATAACACTTGGTAAAATGTTAGAAATGATAACCAGAGATCAACATAAGGACCATTAGTATAGTTATCAAGGATATAAAAGGTATACAGATAACATGGGTAATAACATGGGTATAAGCAATATTATTGAAGATAGACCAGGGATCACCAGGTGTCAGAATGCGTAAATAGTTAAAACAAGGTAATGCCTGCCTGATAGCTGGCCTCAAATTCCTGTTAGGGGGTAAAACTCTGTATAGCATGGGTTGGGACAGTAAGTGACAACCGGTAGCTCGACGCGTTTCGTGGTTCAAGACCACTCATCAGGAGCAGACATGTCATGTTTCTGGAAAAAAATGATAATAATATCAAGGGCCAAGGTAACAATGGGTACAGAGGGCTAAAAAATCCCCCAAAAATTGAATAGTACTCACGGAAATTGTGGGTGAATGGTGAATGGCCAGGTACGGCAACCATCCGGGACTAGTGCCAGGTCGGGAGCTGAGGCGGGCCCCCCCGCCGCGGCGACCAAAACAGGCAATCCCCCCCAGGGCGATGCAGAGCCACGAGGCACCCTAGAGTTGAGAGTGGAAGATGAGTGATAATGCAGGGAGTGTGTGTGCAGCGGGGGGGGGGGGGAAGAGGAAGGTGGGAAGAGTGAAGGTAAGGGGGGGAGGGAAGAGAGGGGGGGGGAAAGAAGGAAGGTGAGCGTGATGTAAGGGTGAGTGAATGAATGGGTAGAGTGAGGAATGGAGTGGGGGAAAGAGGAATGGGAAAGCTAGAGGGTGACATGTGCGCAAACAGGGTAAGGAGTGGCCTTACCTGTGTGACAGGGTAGTGTGGAGCGAACACCAATATGCTGAAGTGTAGCTGTAGTGTACCTCGAGCGCCGCACCGCCCCAGGTGAACAGGACGCCCATATATAGGCGCCGCCGCGAGGAGGCCCGCCAACGTCACGTCCGCACGGCCAAAAGTGGGAGGAGCCAGGGCGAGAAGCCGACCAATGGTCGGCGGCCGCTGAGACCCACCCACCGAGCCTGCGAGCATAGCAACCACAGCGTGAAGGGCGCGGCGGCGCCAGAAGGCGCGGCGCACGTCCACCGCTGGTGACGTGACGTCGATGGGCAGTGGCGGCAAGCCCCGCCCCCACACACAAGCCCGCCAAGGGAGGCGGGCGAGGGAGGAAGGGGGGGGCCCAAAGGCCGGCAGTGCCCATCGCAGCTCCCGGGCAGGCAAAGGCCGGACGGCCCACCGGCCAGCCACAGCCACCCACCCACAATTGGGTTGGACCACCATTGGGAAGGGTTGACCATGATATTGATAAAACCTAGTGACAGGATAAGAAACATGGCATGTAGGATTGAAACTGGTAAAAGTGACACAAAGGTAAACACAGGTGAGGCTACCAAGGAATCAATAGGGGCAGGATGATAACAATCATTGGTAATATCAAGATAGAGCAGTAGAGCAAACCATGGGCTTCCATCCCTATTCATATAAACAACAGCAAGGGGGAGGGGAAGTGGGACTTTGTATGAAACTGCGCCGGGTAGAGGTCGCACGTTTCCATCCCTATCACACAATATCTAGAAAACCCGCAAGCAAAGGCCAGTGGGTGAGGGAGGAGGAGGTGGGACTTTATATGAAGCCAATGGTTTGCAAGCCGACACAAACGGTGGGTCAATAAAATTCTTTATTTGCATGTTCATACAAACAATGGTATCAGACAATATCAATATAACACTTGGTAAAATGTTAGAAATGATAACCAGAGATCAACATAAGGACCATTAGTATAGTTATCAAGGATATAAAAGGTATACAGATAACATGGGTAATAACATGGGTATAAGCAATATTATTGAAGATAGACCAGGGATCACCAGGTGTCAGAATGCGTAAATAGTTAAAACAAGGTAATGCCTGCCTGATAGCTGGCCTCAAATTCCTGTTAGGGGGTAAAACTCTGTATAGCATGGGTTGGGACAGTAAGTGACAACCGGTAGCTCGACGCGTTTCGTGGTTCAAGACCACTCATCAGGAGCAGACATGTCATGTTTCTGGAAAAAAATGATAATAATATCAAGGGCCAAGGTAACAATGGGTACAGAGGGCTAAAAAATCCCCCAAAAATTGAATAGTACTCACGGAAATTGTGGGTGAATGGTGAATGGCCAGGTACGGCAACCATCCGGGACTAGTGCCAGGTCGGGAGCTGAGGCGGGCCCCCCCGCCGCGGCGACCAAAACAGGCAATCCCCCCCAGGGCGATGCAGAGCCACGAGGCACCCTAGAGTTGAGAGTGGAAGATGAGTGATAATGCAGGGAGTGTGTGTGCAGCGGGGGGGGGGGGGGAAGAGGAAGGTGGGAAGAGTGAAGGTAAGGGGGGGAGGGAAGAGAGGGGGGGGGAAAGAAGGAAGGTGAGCGTGATGTAAGGGTGAGTGAATGAATGGGTAGAGTGAGGAATGGAGTGGGGGAAAGAGGAATGGGAAAGCTAGAGGGTGACATGTGCGCAAACAGGGTAAGGAGTGGCCTTACCTGTGTGACAGGGTAGTGTGGAGCGAACACCAATATGCTGAAGTGTAGCTGTAGTGTACCTCGAGCGCCGCACCGCCCCAGGTGAACAGGACGCCCATATATAGGCGCCGCCGCGAGGAGGCCCGCCAACGTCACGTCCGCACGGCCAAAAGTGGGAGGAGCCAGGGCGAGAAGCCGACCAATGGTCGGCGGCCGCTGAGACCCACCCACCGAGCCTGCGAGCATAGCAACCACAGCGTGAAGGGCGCGGCGGCGCCAGAAGGCGCGGCGCACGTCCACCGCTGGTGACGTGACGTCGATGGGCAGTGGCGGCAAGCCCCGCCCCCACACACAAGCCCGCCAAGGGAGGCGGGCGAGGGAGGAAGGGGGGGGCCCAAAGGCCGGCAGTGCCCATCGCAGCTCCCGGGCAGGCAAAGGCCGGACGGCCCACCGGCCAGCCACAGCCACCCACCCACAATTGGGTTGGACCACCATTGGGAAGGGTTGACCATGATATTGATAAAACCTAGTGACAGGATAAGAAACATGGCATGTAGGATTGAAACTGGTAAAAGTGACACAAAGGTAAACACAGGTGAGGCTACCAAGGAATCAATAGGGGCAGGATGATAACAATCATTGGTAATATCAAGATAGAGCAGTAGAGCAAACCATGGGCTTCCATCCCTATTCATATAAACAACAGCAAGGGGGAGGGGAAGTGGGACTTTGTATGAAACTGCGCCGGGTAGAGGTCGCACGTTTCCATCCCTATCACACAATATCTAGAA
This sequence comes from Aquarana catesbeiana, assembly GCF_042186555.1. Taxonomy (NCBI): domain Eukaryota; kingdom Metazoa; phylum Chordata; class Amphibia; order Anura; family Ranidae; genus Aquarana; species Aquarana catesbeiana. Next base: position 626,132,066 of record NC_133328.1, on the reverse strand, counting down.
AACCCGCAAGCAAAGGCCAGTGGGTGAGGGAGGAGGAGGTGGGACTTTATATGAAGCCAATGGTTTGCAAGCCGACACAAACGGTGGGTCAATAAAATTCTTTATTTGCATGTTCATACAAACAATGGTATCAGACAATATCAATATAACACTTGGTAAAATGTTAGAAATGATAACCAGAGATCAACATAAGGACCATTAGTATAGTTATCAAGGATATAAAAGGTATACAGATAACATGGGTAATAACATGGGTATAAGCAATATTATTGAAGATAGACCAGGGATCACCAGGTGTCAGAATGCGTAAATAGTTAAAACAAGGTAATGCCTGCCTGATAGCTGGCCTCAAATTCCTGTTAGGGGGTAAAACTCTGTATAGCATGGGTTGGGACAGTAAGTGACAACCGGTAGCTCGACGCGTTTCGTGGTTCAAGACCACTCATCAGGAGCAGACATGTCATGTTTCTGGAAAAAAATGATAATAATATCAAGGGCCAAGGTAACAATGGGTACAGAGGGCTAAAAAATCCCCCAAAAATTGAATAGTACTCACGGAAATTGTGGGTTAATGGTGAATGGCCAGGTACGGCAACCATCCGGGACTAGTGCCAGGTCGGGAGCTGAGGCGGGCCCCCCCGCCGCGGCGACCAAAACAGGCAATCCCCCTCAGGGCGATGCAGAGCCACGAGGCACCCTAGAGTTGAGAGTGGAAGATGAGTGATAATGCAGGGAGTGTGTGTGCAGCGGGGGGGGGGGGGAAGAGGAAGGTGGGAAGAGTGAAGGTAAGGGGGGGAGGGAAGAGAGGGGGGGGGGAAAGAAGGAAGGTGAGCGTGATGTAAGGGTGAGTGAATGAATGGGTAGAGTGAGGAATGGAGTGGGGGAAAGAGGAATGGGAAAGCTAGAGGGTGACATGTGCGCAAACAGGGTAAGGAGTGGCCTTACCTGTGTGACAGGGTAGTGTGGAGCGAACACCAATATGCTGAAGTGTAGCTGTAGTGTACCTCGAGCGCCGCACCGCCCCAGGTGAACAGGACGCCCATATATAGGCGCCGCCGCGAGGAGGCCCGCCAACGTCACGTCCGCACGGCCAAAAGTGGGAGGAGCCAGGGCGAGAAGCCGACCAATGGTCGGCGGCCGCTGAGACCCACCCACCGAGCCTGCGAGCATAGCAACCACAGCGTGAAGGGCGCGGCGGCGCCAGAAGGCGCGGCGCACGTCCACCGCTGGTGACGTGACGTCGATGGGCAGTGGCGGCAAGCCCCGCCCCCACACACAAGCCCGCCAAGGGAGGCGGGCGAGGGAGGAAGGGGGGGGCCCAAAGGCCGGCAGTGCCCATCGCAGCTCCCGGGCAGGCAAAGGCCGGACGGCCCACCGGCCAGCCACAGCCACCCACCCACAATTGGGTTGGACCACCATTGGGAAGGGTTGACCATGATATTGATAAAACCTAGTGACAGGATAAGAAACATGGCATGTAGGATTGAAACTGGTAAAAGTGACACAAAGGTAAACACAGGTGAGGCTACCAAGGAATCAATAGGGGCAGGATGATAACAATCATTGGTAATATCAAGATAGAGCAGTAGAGCAAACCATGGGCTTCCATCCCTATTCATATAAACAACAGCAAGGGGGAGGGGAAGTGGGACTTTGTATGAAACTGCGCCGGGTAGAGGTCGCACGTTTCCATCCCTATCACACAATATCTAGAAAACCCGCAAGCAAAGGCCAGTGGGTGAGGGAGGAGGAGGTGGGACTTTATATGAAGCCAATGGTTTGCAAGCCGACACAAACGGTGGGTCAATAAAATTCTTTATTTGCATGTTCATACAAACAATGGTATCAGACAATATCAATATAACACTTGGTAAAATGTTAGAAATGATAACCAGAGATCAACATAAGGACCATTAGTATAGTTATCAAGGATATAAAAGGTATACAGATAACATGGGTAATAACATGGGTATAAGCAATATTATTGAAGATAGACCAGGGATCACCAGGTGTCAGAATGCGTAAATAGTTAAAACAAGGTAATGCCTGCCTGATAGCTGGCCTCAAATTCCTGTTAGGGGGTAAAACTCTGTATAGCATGGGTTGGGACAGTAAGTGACAACCGGTAGCTCGACGCGTTTCGTGGTTCAAGACCACTCATCAGGAGCAGACATGTCATGTTTCTGGAAAAAAATGATAATAATATCAAGGGCCAAGGTAACAATGGGTACAGAGGGCTAAAAAATCCCCCAAAAATTGAATAGTACTCACGGAAATTGTGGGTTAATGGTGAATGGCCAGGTACGGCAACCATCCGGGACTAGTGCCAGGTCGGGAGCTGAGGCGGGCCCCCCCGCCGCGGCGACCAAAACAGGCAATCCCCCCCAGGGCGATGCAGAGCCACGAGGCACCCTAGAGTTGAGAGTGGAAGATGAGTGATAATGCAGGGAGTGTGTGTGCAGCGGGGGGGGGGGGGGGAAGAGGAAGGTGGGAAGAGTGAAGGTAAGGGGGGGAGGGAAGAGAGGGGGGGGGAAAGAAGGAAGGTGAGCGTGATGTAAGGGTGAGTGAATGAATGGGTAGAGTGAGGAATGGAGTGGGGGAAAGAGGAATGGGAAAGCTAGAGGGTGACATGTGCGCAAACAGGGTAAGGAGTGGCCTTACCTGTGTGACAGGGTAGTGTGGAGCGAACACCAATATGCTGAAGTGTAGCTGTAGTGTACCTCGAGCGCCGCACCGCCCCAGGTGAACAGGACGCCCATATATAGGCGCCGCCGCGTGGAGGCCCGCCAACGTCACGTCCGCACGGCCAAAAGTGGGAGGAGCCAGGGCGAGAAGCCGACCAATGGTCGGCGGCCGCTGAGACCCACCCACCGAGCCTGCGAGCATAGCAACCACAGCGTGAAGGGCGCGGTGGCGCCAGAAGGCGCGGCGCACGTCCACCGCTGGTGACGTGACGTCGATGGGCAGTGGCGGCAAGCCCCGCCCCCACACACAAGCCCGCCAAGGGAGGCGGGCGAGGGAGGAAGGGGGGGGCCCAAAGGCCGGCAGTGCCCATCGCAGCTCCCGGGCAGGCAAAGGCCGGACGGCCCACCGGCCAGCCACAGCCACCCACCCACAATTGGGTTGGACCACCATTGGGAAGGGTTGACCATGATATTGATAAAACCTAGTGACAGGATAAGAAACATGGCATGTAGGATTGAAACTGGTAAAAGTGACACAAAGGTAAACACAGGTGAGGCTACCAAGGAATCAATAGGGGCAGGATGATAACAATCATTGGTAATATCAAGATAGAGCAGTAGAGCAAACCATGGGCTTCCATCCCTATTCATATAAACAACAGCAAGGGGGAGGGGAAGTGGGACTTTGTATGAAACTGCGCCGGGTAGAGGTCGCACGTTTCCATCCCTATCACACAATATCTAGAAAACCCGCAAGCAAAGGCCAGTGGGTGAGGGAGGAGGAGGTGGGACTTTATATGAAGCCAATGGTTTGCAAGCCGACACAAACGGTGGGTCAATAAAATTCTTTATTTGCATGTTCATACAAACAATGGTATCAGACAATATCAATATAACACTTGGTAAAATGTTAGAAATGATAACCAGAGATCAACATAAGGACCATTAGTATAGTTATCAAGGATATAAAAGGTATACAGATAACATGGGTAATAACATGGGTATAAGCAATATTATTGAAGATAGACCAGGGATCACCAGGTGTCAGAATGCGTAAATAGTTAAAACAAGGTAATGCCTGCCTGATAGCTGGCCTCAAATTCCTGTTAGGGGGTAAAACTCTGTATAGCATGGGTTGGGACAGTAAGTGACAACCGGTAGCTCGACGCGTTTCGTGGTTCAAGACCACTCATCAGGAGCAGACATGTCATGTTTCTGGAAAAAAATGATAATAATATCAAGGGCCAAGGTAACAATGGGTACAGAGGGCTAAAAAATCCCCCAAAAATTGAATAGTACTCACGGAAATTGTGGGTAAATGGTGAATGGCCAGGTACGGCAACCATCCGGGACTAGTGCCAGGTCGGGAGCTGAGGCGGGCCCCCCCGCCGCGGCGACCAAAACAGGCAATCCCCCCCAGGGCGATGCAGAGCCACGAGGCACCCTAGAGTACTCACAATTTCCGTGAGTACTATTCAATTTTTGGGGGATTTTTTAGCCCTCTGTACCCATTGTTACCTTGGCCCTTGATATTATTATCATTTTTTTCCAGAAACATGACATGTCTGCTCCTGATGAGTGGTCTTGAACCACGAAACGCGTCGAGCTACCGGTTGTCACTTACTGTCCCAACCCATGCTATACAGAGTTTTACCCCCTAACAGGAATTTGAGGCCAGCTATCAGGCAGGCATTACCTTGTTTTAACTATTTACGCATTCTGACACCTGGTGATCCCTGGTCTATCTTCAATAATATTGCTTATACCCATGTTATTACCCATGTTATCTGTATACCTTTTATATCCTTGATAACTATACTAATGGTCCTTATGTTGATCTCTGGTTATCATTTCTAACATTTTACCAAGTGTTATATTGATATTGTCTGATACCATTGTTTGTATGAACATGCAAATAAAGAATTTTATTGACCCACCGTTTGTGTCGGCTTGCAAACCATTGGCTTCATATAAAGTCCCACCTCCTCCTCCCTCACCCACTGGCCTTTGCTTGCGGGTTTTCTAGATATTGTGTGATAGGGATGGAAACGTGCGACCTCTACCCGGCGCAGTTTCATACAAAGTCCCACTTCCCCTCCCCCTTGCTGTTGTTTATATGAATAGGGATGGAAGCCCATGGTTTGCTCTACTGCTCTATCTTGATATTACCAATGATTGTTATCATCCTGCCCCTATTGATTCCTTGGTAGCCTCACCTGTGTTTACCTTTGTGTCACTTTTACCAGTTTCAATCCTACATGCCATGTTTCTTATCCTGTCACTAGGTTTTATCAATATCATGGTCAACCCTTCCCAATGGTGGTCCAACCCAATTGTGGGTGGGTGGCTGTGGCTGGCCGGTGGGCCGTCCGGCCTTTGCCTGCCCGGGAGCTGCGATGGGCACTGCCGGCCTTTGGGCCCCCCCCTTCCTCCCTCGCCCGCCTCCCTTGGCGGGCTTGTGTGTGGGGGCGGGGCTTGCCGCCACTGCCCATCGACGTCACGTCACCAGCGGTGGACGTGCGCCGCGCCTTCTGGCGCCGCCGCGCCCTTCACGCTGTGGTTGCTATGCTCGCAGGCTCGGTGGGTGGGTCTCAGCGGCCGCCGACCATTGGTCGGCTTCTCGCCCTGGCTCCTCCCACTTTTGGCCGTGCGGACGTGACGTTGGCGGGCCTCCTCGCGGCGGCGCCTATATATGGGCGTCCTGTTCACCTGGGGCGGTGCGGCGCTCGAGGTACACTACAGCTACACTTCAGCATATTGGTGTTCGCTCCACACTACCCTGTCACACAGGTAAGGCCACTCCTTACCCTGTTTGCGCACATGTCACCCTCTAGCTTTCCCATTCCTCTTTCCCCCACTCCATTCCTCACTCTACCCATTCATTCACTCACCCTTACATCACGCTCACCTTCCTTCTTTCCCCCCCCCTCTCTTCCCTCCCCCCCTTACCTTCACTCTTCCCACCTTCCTCTTCCCCCCCCCCCCCGCTGCACACACACTCCCTGCATTATCACTCATCTTCCACTCTCAACTCTAGGGTGCCTCGTGGCTCTGCATCGCCCTGAGGGGGATTGCCTGTTTTGGTCGCCGCGGCGGGGGGGCCCGCCTCAGCTCCCGACCTGGCACTAGTCCCGGATGGTTGCCGTACCTGGCCATTCACCATTAACCCACAATTTCCGTGAGTACTATTCAATTTTTGGGGGATTTTTTAGCCCTCTGTACCCATTGTTACCTTGGCCCTTGATATTATTATCATTTTTTTCCAGAAACATGACATGTCTGCTCCTGATGAGTGGTCTTGAACCACGAAACGCGTCGAGCTACCGGTTGTCACTTACTGTCCCAACCCATGCTATACAGAGTTTTACCCCCTAACAGGAATTTGAGGCCAGCTATCAGGCAGGCATTACCTTGTTTTAACTATTTACGCATTCTGACACCTGGTGATCCCTGGTCTATCTTCAATAATATTGCTTATACCCATGTTATTACCCATGTTATCTGTATACCTTTTATATCCTTGATAACTATACTAATGGTCCTTATGTTGATCTCTGGTTATCATTTCTAACATTTTACCAAGTGTTATATTGATATTGTCTGATACCATTGTTTGTATGAACATGCAAATAAAGAATTTTATTGACCCACCGTTTGTGTCGGCTTGCAAACCATTGGCTTCATATAAAGTCCCACCTCCTCCTCCCTCACCCACTGGCCTTTGCTTGCGGGTTTTCTAGATATCAATAGATACCCAACATTTTAAGACTTAAAATTGCAAGCACCCGTCAAATGGTGACAAACTTCAGCACCCTAAATTTTCTGATGGCTAGTGGTCTGATGACTTGTGATCTCGTGGCTGGTGATCTCATGACTAGTGGTCTGATGGGTGGTGATCTGATGACTAGTGGTCTGAAGACTGTTGGACTGATGACTGGTGATCTGATGGCTGGTGATCTGATGACTGGTGATCTGATTGTAGCGCACCCCTTAACTGGGATCCCCCAATCTGCACAGCCGGGCACTACGAATTTTCACAGGCACTCCAGAGACAGAGAACAGTCCGCAAATTTGTTTTTGTTATTTATTGAGGGTTAATAACTTGGATAGGGATGGGAGGTTATGAGGTGCCCACTTGACTTCAGCAACAAAACTTTGGCAACAACTTCAGGGACATCTTCCTATATACACTCTATATACAGTCTGTTTGACACTCCTCCTGCACTTCACTTGCTTGCAGTCTCTAGCTGGATCACTGTTAATGGATCTCATAGACACAGTCAGATTTAGCAATGGCCCTTTGCAGGAAGGAACTCAAAGCCCCTTGTTGTGTAACAGAATACAGTGATCAGCTTGTACTTTCCCCTCTGTGGCTACTGGTCCCAGCACCACCTCTTCAGGAACTGCCAACCCACCTGGCTGCAGGTACCCCTTTCACTAGCCCTCCAGGCTAACTTTGCTCCGCAGTCCTCCAGACTGACTCTCACCAGCTCACCAGGAGATCTCCCAGGGAAGGGATGAAGACTTGGCACACTGCTGTCTTCAGGGAGAACTGGCTACATGTGGCAGTCTCCCCCCTTGTAAGTTCCCAGTAGTGCTGCTCTACTCACACTGTCCTCTCTCTTGCTCCCGTGCCTCCAGGAAGGGCTTCCTCCGTGTCTTGTGGCATGATCCTTCCAGCACCTGAGCCCTGGCCCAAGGTCACCCTCCCCTCCATTCTAGGGGGTTCCCCAGAGGGCCATAGACAGCCTTCTCAGCACTATATCTTCCACCCAACTGCCCTGCTAGCATTGCTCATGCCTATTTATGAGGTAAGCCTAGCCCCCTTCTAGCCCACTACCGAGAATTGGCCAAGGCCCTCATAAATATACCAGACAGCTCCTCCTCACCTCCACTTACTAGCTCTAGAAATTTCTACAACATTCTAGACCAGGGGGAGGCAACAGAGGAGTTGTCAGGACGAGTCATCCAGTCCTGACTCACTGAACCCTGACCCAGATTCACAGCTCAGGCTTAGCCCTGAGCTAACTAAATGTGCCTATACTAACAGAACCTACACTACAAAACCTATCCTACATCTAGCACACACCAGAGGGTTCTACATGATGACTAGTGATCTTATGGCTGGTGATCTCATGACTGGTGGTCTGTTGGCTGCTGACCAGATGGCTAGTGAGCTGATGATTAGTGGTCTGAATACTAGTGATATGATGGCTGGTGAGCTCATGACTGGTGGTCTGATGGCTGGTGGTCTGCTGACTGGTGGAGTAATGATCAGGAAACAGTAGAAGAGATGGGGGAAGTGCAGAATAAAAAAAGCAGTTAGATCTTTGCACTGCAACTCTTCACGCTCAGCATACTTGCCAGCAAGGAGAACAGTAAGCAGCGCATAGTGTCATTTAAATCTGGTGGAATAAAGCATTCAGAAGCAGCAGAAGCCTAGATGACCTCACACTGCAGATTTACAACAACAAGGCTCAAGACACAGTGCTTAGGTAAAGGAAGTGCTCTGCTATTTTCAGGAAAAAAATCCAGATTATTCGGAGTATGGCTTAGGCATGCTTAACATTTTGTAATGGTCACTATAAGATGGCAAATCTTCACTTTTTGCATTCAGACTCTGCGTGGGTAAAGCAAAGTCACTTTAAGATAACTAGGTCAGTCTGGTACTAATGGTACCTATGGTAGCTAACTAATGATATTCCCTTGCAGTGGAAGCGTTATTATACTCACTTCTCCAATGGGCCAAGTCTACTATCTTCACTATAATCAAGCTCTGGACCTCCTTTAGTACTCCTCAGCTTTCAACCCCTTGTAGGGGTGTTGGATACCCAAGACCCCGCTGCGCACTGGGTTCCATTCTCCAACCTCTATGTCTTTGCTGAGTTCTGTAGTGGTGTAGGAGTTAGAGGATGGAGCCACAACACATGGTATGGGACATAGACATCTGATACCCTTTGAAATGTTGAGTGCTGAGGGATTTTATGATGGCTGCAGCACCGGATCAGAGGGAAGATAGGAGGAATGGGTTCTTATGTGGCATGGGAAGGCCATCAGGATTCTTCTACAGACTAATGCCCCGTACACACGGTCGGACTTTGTTCGGACATTCCGACAACAAAATCCTAGGATTTTTTCCGACGGATGTTGGCTCAAACTTGTCTTGCATACACACGGTCACACAAAGTTTCGGAAAATCCGATCGTTCTGGACGCGGTGACGTAAAACACGTACGTCGGGACTATAAACGGGGCAGTGGCCAATAGCTTTCATCTCTTTATTTATTCTGAGCATGCGTGGCACTTTGTGCGTCGGATTTGTGTACACACGATCGGAATTTCCGACAACGGATTTTGTTGTCGGAAAATTTTATATCCTGCTCTCAAACTTTGTGTAATGGAAAATCCGATGGAAAATGTGTGATGGAGCCTACACACGGTCGGAATTTCCGACAACAAGGTCCTATCACACATTTTCCGTCGGACGGGGCATAAGAGGGACTTTTTAAGCAATGTGGAACTGGGACACAGGTAAATAGGAATCTCTTCCATCTACTTCTCCAGCGATTTTCAAGAAAACTCCCACGCAAAGATTACCTGCAGGGCTCTCATAATGAGTCGGATTTCCCAGCCGTATCTGCATTAATAGAAATGTCAACCAATATATCGGTGTCAAATATGTATGGATATAATGGTAAGAGAAATTCTTCTGATGGTGCAATCATTTTATGATTTGCAAAATGCCTTCTGGATAGCAAGCAATGCAAACTCGCAGGAAATGGAAAAATATGACTCGCTCATCTTGGCTGGTACTTAATAGGGACTAATTTTGAGGTTTTATTGTATTCGTGAGGAGTTTTTGACATGATTTTCAGCACAAGCATCATCCAGAACAACTGCTGAGAATAGATTAGTTGGAGGATAAGCCACCTAGTGGGAATACTGATATACATCACACTGTATGGCAAAGAGTTTGTAAGCACCTGACCATCACATCAATAAGAGCTTGCTGAACAATCCATTCCAAACCCGTGGTCATTCATATGAATTTTCCTTCCTCTCTGCAGTGCTGACAACCTCCACACTTATGGGAAGGCTTTCCCCAAAAATGTTGGTTATCTGTAAGGTTTTTGTGCCCATTTGTGAGATCAGGCACTGATATTGGGTGAGAATACCTGGTTTGTAGTCGGCCCTCCAATTCATTTGAAGATTGTTCATTAGGGTTGAAGTCAGTGTTCTGTGTAGGCCACTTGAGTTCCTCCACATCAGACTCATCAAAATATATCTTCATGGAGCTGGCTTTGTGCACAGGGGTTCAGTCATGGTGGAACATACTGGTATCTTCCATTTCAAACCCATGGCCGTTAATATGGATTTTCCTTCTTTTTTGCAGCTATAATAACCTCCACTCTACTTGGAAGGCTTTCCCCAAAATTTTGGGGTGTCTGTAGGGTTTCTGTGGCCATTTGGAAGGTCAGGTACTGATGTTGGATGAGAAGACCTGGTTCTTAATGGACGTTCCAATTCATTTAAAAGTTGTTCAGTTGAGGGTTGAGGTCAGGGTCCTGTGCAGGCCACTTGAGTTCCTCCACATCAAACCCATCAAACCATGTCTATATTGAGCTGGCTTTGTACACAGGGGTACAGTCATGGTGAAACATGCTGGGGTTTTCCCCAAAAATGTTACTACAAGGTTGGATGTACACAATTGAAATAAATGCCTGCATGCTTTAGCATTAACAGTACCCTTCACTGCATTCCATAATTTGGAGGGATGTCCACATATGTTTGGTAATATAGTGTAGATATAATGGTCAGATGTATACAACTTATGGCCACACAATGTATACAGTATATCGCAATGAAAGTCTATTGGTCTTGAGCAAATATGGTGGACCCCAGATACTTTACATATTGCATATCATTATAAACTGCAAATAGACTCTAAAACTTAAATGGGTGACCCCTTGAGCCATACTGTTGCTCTTTGTAATGTAATGCAATCAGGAGGGAGTGAAGCCAAATGCAACTTTTAAGGGAAAAGTCAAGATTTGCATACAACCTCATCTACCAATATCTCTGGATCTACTGATCAATTCAAAGTTTCAACTTTAGCTTCTCTGAATATTATCTCCACATTTTTTTATTAATTGTATGCTTAAATTAAATCCCAGGTCTACTTTAACCACCTCAGCTGTGGAAGGTTTTACCCCCTTTATGACCAGGCCATTTTTTGCTATTTAGCACTGCGCTACTTTAACTGGCAATTGGGCGGTCATGCAAAACTTTAACCAAACGAAATTTATATAATTTTTCTTACACAAATAGAGCTTTCTTTTGATTGTATCGATCAACTCTGTTTTTTTATTTTTTTTTTATTTTTCGCGATATAAAAGAAAAAATAAATGAAAATTTTGAACAAAAAACAATATTTTTTTACTTTCTGCTGTAAAACGTATCCAATTAAAAAAATGTTGGATGAGAAGGCCTGGCTCGCAGTCTCCGATCTAATTCATCCCAGAAGTGTTCTATCGGGTTGAGATCAGGACAGTCAAGTTCCTCCACCCCAAACTCGCTCATCCATGTCCTTATGGACCTTGATTTGTGCACTGGTCCCAATCATTTGGTGGCAGGGGATTATGGAGTGGGGTTGTTTTGTCAGCTGCACATCCATGATGCAAATCTCGAGTTCCATCACATCCCAAAGGTGCTCTATTGGATGAGATCTGGTGAGTGTGGAGCTCTATTGGATGAGATCTGGTGAGTGTGGAGGCCATTGGAGTACAGGGACCTCATTGTCCAGTGGTGAGATGATTGGAGCTTTGTGACATGGTGCATTATCCTGCTGGAAGGAGCCATCAGAAGATGGGGACACTGTAGTCATAAAGGGATGGACATGGTCAGCAACAATACTCAGGTAGGACGTAGTGTTTAAACGATGCTCAATTGGTACTAAGGGGCCCAAAGTGTGCCAAGAAAATATCCCCCACACCATTACACCACCAGCCTGAACCGGTGATACAAGCAGGGCCGGACTGGCCCACCGGGATACCGGGAAATCCCCCGGTGGGCCGGCTGTCTGGCTGCCCCTGGTGCCGCTGTGAGGGCAGCGGCGCCTGAAAGAAACATGGCCGCGGGGCCGCCAGGCTGACATGCAACTGTGCATGCGCCAGTGCTACTCTTGGACGTGTGTACGGGCTTTCCCGAGCTAGCCGTGTTCGGGAAAGTCCGTACACACTCGGCAATTCTCGGAAATGCGGGCGCATGCGCAGTGACGATGGCGCCGATCGGCGCCATTTTTAAAAGTACCGCAGTGAGTACTCGTCTGGCGGCCTCTTCCTCCTGCAGCCTCTGACCTCCTGCCCCCCCTGCAGCCTCTGACCTCCTGCCCCCACTGCAGCCTCTGACCTCCTGCCCCCACTGCAGCCTCTGACCTCCTGCCCCCACTGCAGCCTCTGACCTCCTGCCCCCCTGCAGCCTCTGACCTCCTGTCCCCCCCTGCAGCCTCTGACCTCCTGCCCCCCCTGCAGCCTCTGACCTCTTGTCCCCCCCTGCAGCCTCTGACCTCCTGCCCCCCCCTGCAGCCTCTGACCTCCTGCCCCCCCTGCAGCCTCTGACCTCCTGCCCCCACTGCAGCCTCTGACCTCCTGCCCCCCCTGCAGCCTCTGACCTCCTGCCCCCACTGCAGCCTCTGACCTCCTGCCCCCACTGCAGCCTCTGACCTCCTGCCCCCACTGCAGCCTCTGACCTCCTGCAGCCTCTGACCTTCTGTCCCCCCCCTGCAGCCTCTGACCTCCTGCCCCCCCCTGCAGCCTCTGACCTCCTGTCCCCCCCTGCAGCCTCTGACCTCCTGTCCCCCCCCTGCAGCCTCTGACCTCCTGTCCCCCCCCTGCAGCCTCTGACCTCCTGTCCCCCCCCTGCAGCCTCTGACCTCCTGTCCCCCCCTGCAGCCTCTGACCTCCTGCCCCCCCCTGCAGCCTCTGACCTCCTGCCCCCACTGCAGCCTCTGACCTCCTGCCCCCACTGCAGCCTCTGACCTCCTGTCCCCACTGCAGCCTCTGACCTCCTGCCCCCACTGCAGCCTCTGACCTCCTGCCCCCCCTGCAGCCTCTGACCTCTTGTCCCCCCCTGCAGCCTCTGACCTCCTGCCCCCACTGCAGCCTCTGACCTCCTGCCCCCACTGCAGCCTCTGACCTCCTGCCCCCCCTGCAGCCTCTGACCTCTTGTCCCCCCCTGCAGCCTCTGACCTCCTGCCCCCCCTGCAGCCTCTGACCTCCTGCCCCCCCCGCAGCCTCTGACCTCCTGCCCCCCGTGCAGCCTCTGACCTCCTGCCCCCACTGCAGCCTCTGACCTCCTGCCCCCACTGCAGCCTCTGACCTCCTGCCCCCCCTGCAGCCTCTGACCTCTTGTCCCCCCCTGCAGCCTCTGACCTCTTGTCCCCCCCTGCAGCCTCTGACCTCCTGCCCCCACTGCAGCCTCTGACCTCCTGCCCCCACTGCAGCCTCTGACCTGCCCCCCCTGCAGCCTCTGACCTCCTGCCCCCCCTGCAGCCTCTGACCTCCTGCCCCCCTGCAGCCTCTGACCTCCTGCCCCCACTGCAGCTTCTGACCTCCTGCCCCCACTGCAGCCTCTGACCTCCTGCCCCCACTGCAGCCTCTGACCTCCTGCCCCCCTGCAGCCTCTGACCTTCTGCCCCCCCCCTGCAGCCTCTGACCTTCTGTCCCCCCCCTGCAGCCTCTGACCTCCTGCCCCCCCCTGCAGCCTCTGACCTCCTGTCCCCCCTGCAGCCTCTGACCTCCTGTCCCCCCCCTGCAGCCTTTGACCTCCTGTCCCCCCCCTGCAGCCTCTGACCTCCTGTCCCCCCCCTGCAGCCTCTGACCTCCTGTCCCCCCCCTTCAGCCTCTGACCTCCTGTCCCCCCCCTGCAGCCTCTGACCTCCTGTCCCCCCCCCTGCAGCCTCTGACCTCCTGCCCCCCCCCCCGCAGCCTCTGACCTCCTGTCCCCCCCCTGCAGCCTCTGACCTCCTGTCCCCCCCCCCTGCAGCCTCTGACCTCCTGTCCCCCCCCTGAAGCCTCTGACCTCCTGTCACCCCCCCCTCCGCAGCCTCTGACTTCCCCTGTACCATCGGCAGTCTCTGGCCTCCCCTGTACCATCGGCAGTCTCTGACCTCCCCTGTACCATCGGCAGCCTCTGACCTCCCCTGTACCATCGGCAGCCTCTGACCTCCCCTGTACCATCGGCAGCCTCTGACCTCCCCTGTACCATCGGCAGCCTCTGACCATCTATTGTCTTATATCACGTCTGCAGTCTGGAGTGGAGTCAACAGTGGGAGTGCCTCAGGGATGGGGGTCATGGGAGAAGTCAGACATGTATGGACTGTGGAGAGGAAACTATGGAATAAAACCAGAGCCCCTGAGCTGGAGCCGACTGACTGAGCCCTGCATGGTGCACCTGAGAGGAGGTCAGTGACAGCGCCGCCAGGTCAGCCTGAGAGGGGGGGGTCAATACAATATTGTAAGGGGGCACTGATATAAAGGTTTACCCCTTATATCAGTAAACCCCCTTACTTTAGTGTTTTCTTTCTGCGGAAGGTGGTCTCTGGTCACCAGAGTCCTCCCCACATTCCCAGAGTTCCCCTTTACATCATAGTCTGCAGGATTCCACCTTACAGTGCAAGGGGGAACTCTGATGTAAAGAGGAATGCAGAGGACTCTGATATAAGTGGGGTCTCTGGTCACCAGTGCCCCCCTTTTATATCAGAGTTCCCTTGCACTGTAAAGGGGAATCCTCCTGATATATGGGGGAACTCTGTGTTGGGTTATATTAATCTGACTTTCATGTAAATGGAGAAATATGGTTTTTGACTTTTGTTTAACTTAACACATTGCTAATAGCAGTTTATAGCTTAAATATTGATATTTGCACTGAAAACTGCCATTTACGGCACCTTTTTTTTGCAGTGTCAATAAAAAATGTGCCAGTAAATGGCATGATTTTTGCCTTGAAAAAAATTGCTGCTGTTTGTAAATTCCATGTCTCTCTTATCTATATATAATACACTCTTCAAATGTGCTTTAAAATGCATGGTTTTCCCTTTTGTGAACAAGAAAATAAAGACGTTGGGCTGGTATAAAAATACTATGGGGCTGGTATGAAATTATTTCCAGGGCTGGTTTTTATTCCCAGTCCGGCCCTGGATACAAGGCAGGATGGATCCATGATTTTATGTTGTTTACACCAAATTCTGACCATCTGAATGTCGCAGCTGAAATCAAGACTCATCAGACCAGGAAACGTTTTTTCCAATCTTCTATTGTCCAATTTTGGTGATCCTGTGTGAATTGTAGCCTCAGTTTCCTGTTCTTAGCTGACAGGAGTGGCACCCGGTGTGGTCTTCCGCTGCTGCAGCCCATCTGCTTCAAGGTTCGATGGGTTGTGCGTTCAGAGATGGTATTCTGCATACCTTGGATGTAACGAGAGGTTATTTGAGTTACTGTTGCCTTTTTATCATCTCAAACCAGTCTGTCCATTCTCCTCTGACCTCAACAAGGCATTTTCCTCCACTACAACTGCCGCTCACTGGATATTTTCTCTTTTTTGGACCATTCTCTGTAAACCCGAGAAATGGTCGTGTGTGAAAATCCCAGTAGATCAGTTTTTGAAATACTCAGACTGGCCCGTCTGGCATCAACAACCATGCCACGTTCAAAGTCACTTAAATCCCCTTTCTTCCCCATTCTGATGCTCGGTTTGAACTTCAGCAAGTCGTCTTCACCGCATCTAGATACCTAAATGTACTGAGTTGCTGCCATGTGATTGGCTGATTAGCAATTTGTGTTACCAAGCAATTGAACAAGCGTACCTAATAAAGTGGCCGTTGAGTGTATATACTGTATATATATATATCCCATAAAGCCTAAAATATCAGCTTACTCTGGGATTCCAGGGTCGCATAGCAATGTGTTGCAGCAAAGTATTTGAGCTGCAGCCAGGCTGCATATAGCCGTCTATCTTCAGAAATAGAGGGTGTAATCCTGGCGGGGATCAGAGGATGCTCTCAAGGACGGCGCTAGGTTGGCATTGGACCTTTCAGGGAAAACTTTGGAAGGGATGTCGGCCAACAACTTGCCATTTTATAGACAGCTGCCCAAATATATACAGACAGCCCCATTGCCCCATGCCAGCATTAGACTGCCCATAATGGTTCCATTGTCCTTTTGACAAGAGTTATGCTGTACCCATGGAGGAGAAGCCAGCAGGGAAGTTGCAACAAGTTCCAAATACTGCGATTGGTTTCAATGTAACTCCAGAAATAAAAATGTACCATTTTAAAGGTGAAATTCTGCTTATTTTTTTGCCTTCCATGATTCCATGGCTCCCAACTCTCCCTGATTTCGAGGGACTGTCCCTGATTTGGAGCAATGTCCCTCTGTCCCTCTTTCCTCCTCATTTGTCCCTCATTTTGGTCTGATCTATATAATTGTATATAAAATGCACTTTTTATCTTTCAAAAAGTGTTTTCCAGCGCTAAACCTTTCATCTGATTTATAAATTGTTGCATTTCTAAATTCCAAAAGCCAATATAAACCAATAGTAGTGGTAGAAAAAAGCACTTGTGGGTTTAACCAATCTTGTTTTTTTGTACAATTCTCCTTTAAGGGGGCGTGGCAAGGGGTGTGTCCTATGCCTGCATACTTTTGCTGATAGGTGTCCCTCATTCCCATCTCAAAAAGTTGGGAGGTATGTGATTCCTTTTTCCTCAGCAACACCTTAATAACTTGATTTTTTTGGTGAATGAGTAACAAGGGGTACCCCTTACTCCTTGTAGGGAGAGCAGAATATCTGGGGACCCTCTTATTCTAAAGGGGGCTCCCAGATTCCGAAACGTCCCCTTCCTGCCGACCCCTCCTTATCCACCAGGCCAGGGTTGTTGCAATCAGTGCCGGGGACAAAGATGGCAAATTGCGCAAACCACCCCCCCCCCCCCCCCCGCTTCATTATGTGCAAGCTTATGAGGAGGAGAGAGAGCACAGCCTGCACCTCCTACTGGCTCTCTCCTCCTCTCTTTGTTGCTTCCAGCGCTGGGCTGACAGAAGTAGTGATGCTGATGTCACTACTCCTCTCAGCCTTATAGTAGAAGGAACTTGCAGCTCACCAATCCCTACAATACCCGCTGCGCCCAGGGCAGCCACCACTTCTGCCCACCCCTTATCCCAGCTCTGGTTGTAGGGAGGGCAGGATATCTGTGGTCCCTCTTATTCTAAAGGAGGCTTCCAGATTCCCACATGCCCCCCTTCCCACAGATACCCATCCAGGCCTGGGTTAAAGCAATCAGCGCCAGGACAAGGGTATCCAGTGCCCCCCCCCGCTTCATCATGTGCAAGCTTATGAGGAGGAGGGGGAGAGAGAGCACAGCCTGCACCTCCTACTGGCTCTCTGCCTTTCTTATTTCTGCTTCCAGCGCTGGGCTGACAGAAGTAGTGATGCTGCTGTCACTACTCCTGCCAGCCTTATAGTAGAAGGAACTTGCAGTGCCCCTATCCCTACAATGAACGCTGCGCCCAGGGCAGCCACCACTTCTGCCCACCCCTTGTACCAGCAATGGTTGCACTGAGGCCCTTAGCCCCAACAACATGGGAAAAAAAAGGAACTTCCAGTAATAAAGACCAGACACTGCCGCCCTTTCTCTATGTGCGGGGTGACTG
This sequence comes from Aquarana catesbeiana, assembly GCF_042186555.1. Taxonomy (NCBI): domain Eukaryota; kingdom Metazoa; phylum Chordata; class Amphibia; order Anura; family Ranidae; genus Aquarana; species Aquarana catesbeiana. Next base: position 626,114,678 of record NC_133328.1, on the reverse strand, counting down.
GTCTTGTATCCGCCCCCTCCTGTCTCCTGCTGGACCCCTCCCACAACTCTGCTCTATCTAGGCCAGTTATGGTGAACCTTGGCACTCCAGATGTTTTGGAACTACATTTCCCACGATGCATGAGCATGAGCATCATGGGAAATGTAGTTCCAAAACATCTGGGGTGCCAAGGTTCGCCATCACTGATCTAGGCTATGAATAGCAGAGTGATGATGTCAAGGGTACCCCTTACTCCTTCTTGTAGGGAGGGCAGGATATCTGTGGTCCCTCTTATTCTAAAGGAGGCTCCCAGATTCCCAAATGCCCCCCTTCCCAGAGATACCCCCCCCCCCTCATCCAGGCCAGGGTTGAAGCAATCAGTTCCGGGACAAGAGTATCCGGTGCCCAGGGCAAAGATGATAAATTGCGCACACACTCCCCCCCCCCCGCTTCATTATGTGCAAGCTTATGAGGAAGAGGGGGAGAGAGAGCACAGCCTGCACCTCCTCCTGGCTCTCTCCTTTTCTTATTTCTGCTTCCAGCGCTGGGCTGACAGAAGTAGTGATACTGATGCCACTACTCCTGCCAGCCTTATAGTAGAAGGAACTTGCAGTGCCCCTATCCATACAATGCACGCTGCGCCCAGGGCAGCCACCACTTCTGCCTACTCCTTGTCCCAGCTCTGGTTGCAATGATGTCCTTAGCCCCATCGACATGGGAAAAAAAATCGGAATCCCTTAACTGCATTCTAGTTTTACCTCTGTGCAGGAATAAAGACTGAACACTGCTGCCCTTTCTCCGTGTGCGGGGTGACTGGCCTTGTATCCGCCCCCTCCTGTCTCCTGCTGGGCCCCTCCCACAACTCTGCTCTCTGCATAGGTAGGCCAGTGATGGTGAACCTTGGCACCTCCAGATGTTTTGGAACTACATTTCCCATGATGCTCCACTACACTGCAGTGTAGTGGAGCATCATGGGAAATGTAGTTCCAAAACATCTGGGGTGCCAAGGTCCTCTATCACTGGCCTAGGCTATGAACAGCAGAATGTCATCGCTACATTTACAAGGTAATAACTGGATTTGGCAAAGGCATTTGGTGTCCCCCAAAGTGCATTGATATCCTTTGTTGTCCATTGAAGAATGAAAGTTTTTCGTTTTTTTTGCTAACACAAGCTTTTTTTTTTTCTTCCCATGTGAACACTGCTATACAAAAACCCTTTGCGTAGTTATTATTGAGTTCCAGGTATGGCCCCGGAGTTCTCCTTTACTGCCCCCATGGTTCTGGAGATGAAAAAAGGGGGAACCAACAAAGCGATGAAAAAAAAAGGAATAAAAGCGCTGACTCCCCTTCGATGTAGAAGTGCCTTTGTTAGTAGAGCGTTCTTTATTTCCTCCATAATAACCATCTACAGCGAGCTGACTCCAGCTGCGGGCCCGCATCCGACATCCTCTATTGATCTTTTGTGCGTATCGCTTGAGCTTCGCCCTCTGCTATGGAGCTGTACGGTGAGAAGCGTTTTGTGCGCCTTCTCTTATTATACTTTTTTTGCTGCGTGTTACAATTGTTTACGTGGTTGAGGAGAGAGGAGGTGCTTTGGGAGCCCCAGGGGACAAATGAGGATATACTTTGTTTTTTCCTTCTTTTTTTTTTTGTTCAGCTTTGAACTGATTATACTTAAGAACACTTATGTGTTCTATTGATATAGGTTATTGGACTTTTTTTTTTTTTTTTAACTCTTTATCGATTTTAATCAGACATGTAATAATGAAATCCAGCAGATATCTAAAATACATTAATTAACACAGCTCTGTATTCATTAATACAACTGTATTGTAATTGTAATTGTAATTAAATGTGATTATTATTATAGCTGTAGCGAACGCCTTAATTAACCACTAGCCGACCGGCCGCAGCAGTTACACTGCGGCAGGTTGGCACGGCTGCGAAAATCGCTGTAGCTGTACATCGCTCCTTTAAGATGTGACAGCAGGCGCGTGTCCCCGGAGCCGATGCGCGTGCCCGGCGGGAGGGGGCGCGATGACCGCCGAGGACCTGCGATCGATCGTGACAGAGCGAGAACCTGGGATCTGTGTGCGTAAACACACAAATCCCGGTTCTCTCAGGGGAGAGGAGACAGATTGTGTGTTCCTACTAAGTAGGAACACCGATCTCTCTCCTCCCCTAGTCAGTCCCACCCCCCTACAGTTAGAACACACAGTCAGGGAACACAGTTAACCCCTTGATCGCCCCCTAGGGTTAACCCCTTCCCTGCCAGTGACATTTATACAGTAATCAATGGCTATTTTTAGCTCTGATCGCTGTATAAGCAAGCACGATGACCACCGGGCACCCGCGATCGATTGTGACAGAGCGAGAACCGGGATCTGTGTGCGTAAACACACAAATCCCGGTTCTCTCAGGGGAGAGGAGACAGATTATGTGTTCCTACTAAGTAGGAACACCGATATCTCTCCTCCCCTAGTCAGTCCCATCCCCCCCCCCCTACAGTTAGAACACACAGTCAGGTAACACAATTAACCCCTTGATCGCCCCCTAGTGTTAACCCCTTCCCTGCCAGTGACATTTATACAGTAATCAGTGGCTATTTTTTAGCTCTGATCGCTGTATAAATGTCAGTGGTCCCAAAATAGTGTCAAAAGTGTCGGATCTGTCTGCCGCAATGTCGCAGTCCTGATAAAAATCGCTAATCGCCGCCATTACTAGTAAAAAAAAAATAATAATAAAAATTACAAAAATCTATCCTTTATTTTGTAGACACTATAACTTTTGCGCAAACCAATTAATATACACTTATTGCGATTTTTTTTTTACCAAAAATATGTAGAAGAATACATTTTCGGCCTAAACTGAGGAAAACATTTTTTTTTTTTTTATTTCGATATTTATTATAGCAAAAACTACAAAATATTGTGTTTTTTTTTCAAAATTTTCGCTTTTTTTTTTGTTTGTAGCGCAAAAAATAAAAAACGCAGAGGTGATCAAATACCACCAAAAGAAAGCTCTATTTGTGGGGGAAAGGACATAACTTTTATTTGGGTACAACGTCGCACGACCGCAAAATTGTCAGACACAGTGCCGTATCGCAATAAAATGGCCTGGTCAGGAAGGGGGCAAATCCTTACAATGCTGAAGTGGTTAAAAAAAAACAAATCTGGGCCCCAGGTAGTTTAGTTTAAGATGTGCTAGTACTCATCGCATACTAGCACATTATGACAGACTTAGCGTAAAACAAAAAGCCCTCCAGCTTTGTGCTGCCACCGCTGTTGGCGCTTCCATCTTCACCCAGTCTTTCTTCCGGGTTCACGTTTGGCCATTTGAATGACCAGGCCCTGATGACGTCACTCAGATGCATGCAATGCTGGGACAAGGTTATCCAGAGCCCTGGGCGAAAACATGCCAAAATGTGCCCCCCAAGATGTATGAGCATTATGAATCAGCAATAACCCCCCTCCCAAAAAAAAAAAAAAAAAAACACTGATCGCTAATCTGCATGCTTGCCCCCCTAAGTATAAATTCCCCCTCCTCCCAGTAAAAATCCACCCCCTTGCTGAAATCTTCCCCTCTCAGCACAAATATTTGACCCCCCCCCCCAGTTCAAATGTCTACCCCCAAAAAAATGAAAAACAATTCATTCTTCCTAGCACAAATCCTCTACCCTTAAAATTTCCCCTCTTAGTATCTTAGTACACATCTTCTCCCCCCCCAACTTCAAATCCCCCCTCCCAGCACAAATTTCCCTCCTAGCACAAATCCCCCCCCCAACACAAATGCCCCTAAACCACAACTGTTAGCACCCCCGAAATATCCCCTCCTTAAACAATACTTACCCCCTGCCACCCCCCCAAATTCCCCCTTCCAACACAAATCCCCCCAATCGTCTTGTGGTGCACCCCCCACCTCACACGATACCCACAGTGCCCAGGACAGCCGTCCCTCTTGCCCACCCCTTGTCCCAGCCCTGGATGAATGCACACGGGAGTCACGGTCAGTGCTCTGTTTGGACGCACAAGGGGTCTCTTTGTCTCTATTCCTAGTGATAGGCGGTCCTTTATGTGTGTGATGGCGTCAGCACCGCTTTCTGCATCAGTATACTGTAAGTGAATGGCGCCGTAGTAATGATCCCTTGAGGGTAGGGCAGTGAGGCACTGCACTCACAGGATGTCCTCAAGTCTTATGCCCCGTACACACGGTTTAACATTGATCGGACATTCCGACAACAAAATCCTAGGATTTTTTCCGACGGATGTTGGCTCAAACTTGTCTTGCATACACACGGTCACACAAAGTTGTCGGAAAATCCGATCGTTCTGAACGCGGTGATGTAAAACACGTACGTCGGAACTATAAACGGGGCAGTGGCCAATAGCTTTCATCTCTTTATTTATTCTGAGCATGCGTGGCACTTTGTGCGTCGGATTTGTGCACACACGATCGGACAACGGATTTTGTTGTCGGAAAATTTTATATCCTGCTCTCAAACTTTGTGTGTCGGAAAATCCGATGGAAAATGTGTGATGGAGCCCACACACGGTCGGAATTTCCGACAACAAGGTCCTATCACACATTTTCCGTCAGAAAATCCGACCGTGTGTACGGGGCATTACAGTTTAAATGACATTGGTTATGTCCTTTAGCCTGGAAGACTGAGGAGATCTTGTGGCAAAAAGGAATTACTGCAGGGGATAGTCTAAAGCCCAACTCGGGGGAAATCTTAAAGTGATTGTAATGGTTCAATAATAATAAAAAAAAAAAAATAACAAATATGTTATACTTACCTGTTCTGTACAATAGTTTTGCACAGGGGACCCCTGGTCCTCCTCTTCTGGGGTCCCACACTGATGCTCTTGGCTCCTCCCTCCTGCCAAGTGCCCACCATACCAACGTGCTCGCTATGGGGGCACCCTTGCGGGCTAGCTCCTGACCCGTGCTCTGTTTGTTCACTGACACACAGAATACGGCTCGGCCCCCCACTCTCTGCTCACTGGCTGTGATTGACAGCAGTGGGAGCCTGCTGTCTCTGAGCCAATGAGAAGAGAGAGGGAGGAGAGAGCCACTGCTCTCTTGAACAGCACTGGATTGATATCAGGGGGACTGGAGGGCAGACGGGCGGGGGGGGGGGGGGGGGCTACACACAGAAGGTTTTTTTAACTTTGTGCAGAGAATGCATTAGGGTAACAAACCTTCAGCCTTTATACCCAATTTATACCCACTTTATACCCACTTTAAAAATGATCCCTTTCAGTGGGGCTGAACCCGCACTCCAAGGGCTAGCTGCTCATTTAGGATATGGGGAGAATTTTTTCACTTTAACTTAACTGATCCTCCACTCCCCCGGCAGATTGCACTCCCCCACAATCCAGCATTGGACTGTCCTTCGGTGTCATCATGTTCAATGTAGGGCTATGGAATCAATGTAGACTGCCAGGGCATGAGGGAGAAGACACAGCGGGGACCAGTTTAGCAGTGCAGAGGAGTGGAGGATCAGGTAAGTAGATATTTTTTCTATGTCCCCTAGACCTAAATGAGCAATTACCCCTTGTGGTACAGGCACAGCCCCACTGCATGTGCTAATGTTTACAATTCCCAGAGTTGGCCTTTAAAATGACCTGGGGGTCTAGTGGTGTCTTCTAGACTCCCAGTAGGTCACATACTACCAAAAAAAAAAAAAAAAAGTGTTGAGCATGCCTTGTCAGAACTGGGCCAGTTCTGTGTTCTCTTAAGATGATAACTAGCATCTCCAGCTGCTGGATGAGCTTATTAATGTATGTGAAGTGAGCGAAGTTTGATTTTTCAATTTTCAGGGGGGTAGGTGGAAGGAGGAATATTGCTGTCCATTCAGATTTTACATAGTTACATAGTTAGTCAGCTTGAAAAAAGACACAAGTCCATCCAGTTCGACCATAAAAATAAATAAATAATTTAAAAATAATATGAAACAATCCCATATACACAATCCTATACCCACTGTTGATCCAGAGAAAGGCGAAAAACCCCAGCAAAGCATGATCCAATTTGCTACAGCAGGGGAAAAAATTCCTTCCTGATCCCCCGAGAGGCAATTGGACTCCCTGGATCAACTTTACCTATAAATGTTAGTAGCCAGTTATATTATGTACATTTAGGAAAGAATCCAGGAGGGAGTCTATTTCACATTTTCACAGCTCTTACTATGAAGAAACCTTCCGTATTTGGAGATGAAATCTCTTTTCTTCTAGACGTAAAGAGTGCCCCCGTGTTCTCTGTGTTGACTGTAAAGTGAATAACTCAACACCAAGTTCACTATATGGACCTCTTATGTATTTGAACATGTTGATCATATCCCCCCCTTATTCTCCTCTTCTCAAGAGAGAATAAATTCAGTTCCTCTAATCTTTCCTCATAGCTGAGCTCCTCCATGCCTCTTATCAGTTTGGTTGCCCTTCTCTGCACTTTCTCCAGTTCCCTGATATCCTTTTTGAAAACTGGTGCCCAAAACTGAACTGCATATTCCAGATGAGGTCTTACTAATGATTTGTACAGGGGGGCAAAATGATATCTCTCTCTCTGGAGTCCATACCTCTCTTTTACAAGAAAGGCTCGTTTGGAAACCGCAGCTTGGCATTGCATGTTATTATTAAGCTTATGATCTACCAAAACCCCCAGATCCTTCTCCACCACGGATTCCCCCAGTTGTACTCCCCCTAGTATGTATGATGCATATTCTTAGCCCCCAAGTGCATAACTTTACATTTATCAACATTAAACCTCATCTGTTATTGTTGATGAGTATCATGACAGACCCTAGGAACTTGATTGAGCATGAGGATATCTCTCAGTTGTTTCTGCTCCCCTGTGGGTAGACTTAAAGCAACCCTTTATTAAAAAAAAAAACAAAATAGGCAGAGAAATTATAAAGTTTTGTAGCTTGAACCATAGGGTGCCTGCTCCTACCAACACAGCTTCCCAAAATATCTATGCAGGTACCGACTTTGGGAAAGTCTGCATTTGCATAGAGCAGTGGTCTCGAAACTGTGGCTACTCTTTGCTCGCCTTTATCTGGCCCTTGTGGGGCACTACTCCTAACACTGATACGAACAATGAGGCACCATTCCTTCCACTGACACCAGTGATGGGGGCACTATTCCTCCCACTGGCACCAATGATGGGACACTACACCTCCCACTGACACACATAATGATGGGGCACTATTCCTCCCACTGATACCAAATTTGGAGCACTTTACCTCCCCCCCAATTGACCACAGGTGCTTTTTTTTTAAACTCCTATTGACTCCAGGGTATTTTCTACCCCCGCTGGCCACAGTCTGACCCCCCTAAAGTCTGAAGGTCAGTAAACTGGCCCAAGTTTAGAAAGTTTGGAGAGCTCTGGCATAGAGTTAGGCATGTTATTTAAACCCAATGTGATAAAGAAAAGGGGAAAACTCTGCGCCAAATAAGATAAAAATAAAAAAATTCTTTTTAAATAACCAAACCAAGCTGCTCCCCAACTTGAACATATAATGATCAGGTTGTAAATGAGTAAATAAGTGGGTGCTAGTGACCAATTTCAGTGATAAATGACAAATTTAAAATTTAAAAAAAATATTAAAATAAATAATGAAACTAATGTGAAAAAAAGAAAAAATATTGGCTAGAACTATTCACAACAAATTAAGAAGTATGGAGTGAAAACCAGTAGTAATAAATATGTGACAACATCACATGATATAAGGTGACACTCAATGATCAGTGACAATGACACAGACTCAGCAGTGGTCCATCTTGATAGAGAGTGACACACAGGGAAATAAACTTCTTCTAAGTTAGACTAGTTTCTTGATGTTCACAAATAAAGATTCCTTCACCAAGAGAGAACGATAGTACACCTTGCGGTAGGAAAATTATATCTGCTTACCAGATACCAATGACTCCTTTACTTAAAAAGAGAGTCATTAGTGCTTGTGTAGGGTTGTGCCTGCTCACATAAGACGACTGGATGCTGGATGATACTTAGGCAAAAAGACCCTTCCGACCCCCGGTAGTTCAGGCATGGGATATATGGAAAACAATAATAGCTCCCATAGTGTAAAACCGTTTATTAAAATAAGAAAACAGATAAAAAGCCAAATGGCCGCTTACATTTGTGGGTGCCTACCCGGCATTGGGGCTGCTCGCTTGTCTAGGTAGGATTAGGATCGGTATCCCGTCGCATCGCCTCCAGGTTCGGCGTGCGTTCCACCCGGCGTGAGTAGCAAAACCAGAGAACCGGACGTAGGTGGAGATCACGTGAACACATACCGCTCCGACGTACATTTCGTATGAACGTCTTCAGGGAAGTGTACGTTGGTCACTAGGATACGAGAATTTATAGTAAAAGGGAGCGGATATAAAGGCGTGATGGAAAAAATACCATCCATACCAATAAAGTTGGCTTGATGGGATTAGCAGTATTGTGGGACGCTAGATAGTGCTCCCCCTGGTGGTATATAGCCAAATAGGTTTAGAAGCTTTCCACATAATGAAAATATATCTATACATTGAAAATTAAAAAAAAAAAAAAAAAAGATGATATGTATAACCTATTTTAGCGCGCAGCCACAATCTCAGTTTACATTATCTAGTTAATAGAGATTAATACCATCGTATTAATCCCAATGGGATGATCTCATAAAAATACTATGACATATTATACAAAGTAAAATACTTGATATACATATGATCATTCATATTAAAAATTATTATTTATGTGTTGAGCTAGCATGATTAATAAACAACAATTAGATGGGGTGAATACAATGGATATTCCTAGGGTGAACTGCTAGGCTAAGAATACAGAATGGTTTTAGCTACTAGAGGAAAATAAGGAGGGAAATGAATGTGTATCATCAGTGGGTAGTAAGTAAGGAGCTAATCATTAGTCAGAAAGCAATTTAAATCTAGTTTAAGTTTTGAGATACAGATCTCTTCATATGGGTACCCCTCCAATGTTTAGAGATTTTATCAATACCATAAAATGTGCACAGTGTTGGGTCACTATTATGGAAAAGTTTAAAATGTCTGGAGACACTATGGTTAGGATAACCATTTTTTATATTTGTAAGGTGCTCTTTTATTCTAGTTTTTAATTGTCGTGTAGTCCTGCCCACGTACTGTAAGGAGCATGGGCATTCTAACACATATGTAACATGATCAGAATCGCAAGTAATAAGAGGCTTAATTGTAAATTCTTGTTTTATTTATCGGGGACCCCCCCCACAATAGATCTATTCCCCTGGACAATAGACCACCGGACTATAGATATTATGACAACCGTACCCAATACCCACCCAGACCCCCTAGAGGCAACTTCAGAGGTAACTTTAGGGGCAGATCGACACAGCACCCCTATTCACACCAGGGAGGGGGGGGAATGGAGGGATTGGAGAGAACCATACAGAATTCCAAACCACCCTCAAGAGAACTACACAGAAAGAGTAGAAAAAGAGGAAGAAGAGGCAGAGGGAGAAAGAAAAAGGATAACTTAACTGATATTGCATTTTCTGATAGAGAATTGGAAGTTTTGTTACAGGGTTTGAAATTTGCGCCAAATAAGAACATAGACAAGTTCAACTTATTTGTGGATATTGAGAAATATATCAGAAAATTGAATATCAAAAAGTATTTTGCAGGACAAAAAAGTAACCCTATGAGTAAGGAGGTCAAGGACCCCTTTACACATAGTGGTTTGAAAAACAATTCTGTATTCAACCCCAAAAAGGGCACTAACCACCATATAGAAGTGTTTAGGACTATGGTACAAGACGAAGTTCGCCAAATAGAAGTAACAAAGCACCGGAATAACCAATCAATATGGGAGGGAATCAAATTACTGGAGGAAGATAAACAGATAGTGGTAAGACCCGCCGACAAGGGGGGAGGGCTAGTAATACTAACCAAAGAAAATTATTACAAAGAACTAGCAAGACTTCTTAACGACACCACGACATACAGAAAGCTGAACTCCAACCCTACTCCATGATTAAAACAAGAACTACTAGAATGGATTACAAAAGGAACTAATAAAAAAATACTAAATCAAAAGGAAGCAGACTATCTTAATCCAAATACACCTAGAATCCCAGTGCTATATATAGTACCAAAAATACATAAGAACAAAGAGAACCCCCCAGGTCGCCCCATAGTGAGTGGGATTGGCTTCCTGTACTCTAAGATGGGGGAGTATCTTGATACATTCCTCTAGCCTCTAGTTTCACAGAGCCAATCCTATCTCAAGGATAGTCGAGAATTAATCACACTTCTACAATCTATTGTTGTCACAGATACCACCTTAATGGTAACAATAGACTTTGAGTCTCTTTATACCAACATACGCCAAAAAGATGCGTTGGAAGCAATCAGGTGGGCTTTTTCAAAAAAATCTAATCTGACCAAATCCCAAGTCAACTTTCTGATTGAAGGATTGGCTATGGCCATGGGGAATAACTACTTCTGGGCTATGAATGAATATTACAACCAAACAGGTGGTGTAGCCATGGGAGCGCGCTATGCCCCCTGTGTGGCAAACATCACACTAAATAAATGGGGAATCAGAAACCATTTTCAAAAATATACCCCAATCGCTCCTTCTTTACAAAAGATACATCGATGATGTTATTCTGCTGTGGGAGGGTACTCGGGAGAGCTTCACAACATATTTAGAATATATGAATAATAACAAATATAATTTAAAATTTATGGCAGAACTTAGCCTTACAACAGTGAACTATTTAGATCTAACACTTACCAAACATCACAATACTATTGGCACAAGGACCTTTTTTAAAGAAACAGATCCCAACGCCTTTGTACTCACCCATAGTTGCCACCATCCTCAATGAATAGGGGCTGTCCCTAAGGGACAATATATGCGTATACGGCGGAATTGCAACAATGATATAGATTATTTTTCACAAGCGGGAATCCTCACCACCAGATTTGTAGAGAAGGGCTACCCTATCCATACATTAGAGAAACTCGTTTTACAGGTATCAACATTATGGACAGACAGTCCATAATGTTGACTAATAAACCAAAAAAAGAATTCAAGGGTGATTTAGCATTTATATCTGGCTTCCATCGCCAATACAAAGAAGTAGAAAGTATTTTCAAAAAATTCTGACCCATTTTACTCAAGGATAAAGATCTCTAGTCCTCCCTGCCCAATAAACCCAAGTTTATATACAGAAGGGCCCCAGGCCTCAGAAATCGTATTGCTCGCAGTATACCAGACCCTCCGAGAAAACCATCCACCTTTCTGGATGGTTCTGGCCTCCACTATTGCACGTGGTGCAAAGCCTGCAAAACAACCAGAAAACCAGGCATGTCTAAAAAAATATCCCAGTTTAAATCCTTAGTGACAAAACAAGAATTTACAATTAAACCTCTTACTACTTGCGATTCTGATCATGTTACATATGTGTTAGAATGCCCATGCTCCTTACAGTACGTGGGCAGGACTACACGACAATTAAAAACTAGAATAAAAGAGCACCTTACAAATATAAAACATGGTTATCCTAACCATAGTGTCTCCAGACATTTTAAACTTTTCCATAATAGTGACCCAACACTGTGCACATTTTATGGTATTGATAAAATCTCTAAACATTGGAGGGGTACCCATATGAAGAGATCTGTATCTCAAAACGAAACATATTGGCTCTATAAATTACATACCATGCAACCACATGGAATGAATATAGAACTAGATTTAAATTGCTTTCTGACTAATGATTAGCTCCTTAAACTACCCACTGATGATACACATTAATTCCCCTCCTTATTTTCCTCTAGTAGCTAAAACCATTCTGTATTCTTACCCTAGCAGTTCACCCTAGGAATATCCATTGTATTCACCCCATCTAATTGTTGTTTATTAATCATTCTAGCTGAACACATAAATAATATTTTTTTTAATATGAGTGATCATATGTACAGTGGGGCAAAAATGTATTTAGTCAGCCACCAATTGTGCAAGTTCTCCCACTTAAAAAGATGAGAGAGGCCATAGTTGAGTTGAGGTATACCTCAACTATGAGAGACAAAATGTGGAAACAAATCCAGACAATCACATTGTCTGATTTTTGAAAGAATTTATTTGCAAATTATAGTGGAAAATAAGTATTTGGTTGATATCAAAAGTTCATCTCAATACTTTGTTATATACCCTTTGTTGGCAATGACAGAGGTCAGTTTTCTGTAAGTTTTCACAAGGTTGTCAAACACTGTTGCTGGTATGTTGGCCCATTTCTCCATGCAGATCTCCTCTAGAGCAGTGATGTTTTGGGGCTGTCGCTGTGCAACACGGACTTTCAACTCCCTCCAAAGTTTTTCTATGGGGTTGAGATCTGGAGACTGGCTAGGCCACTCCAGGACCTTGAAATGCTTCTTAGGAAGCCACTCCTTCGTTGCCCGGGCGTATGGTGTTCTTTGGTTGCAACTCAGCATTCTCTCTCCTCCAGTTGTGTTTCTACCAAACAGTTCTACTTTGGTTTCATCTGACCATATGACATTCTCCCAATCCTCTTCTGGATCATCCAAATGCTCTCTAGCAAACCTCAGACGAGCCCGGACATGTACTGGCTTAAGCAGGGGGACACGTCTGGCACTGCAGGATCTGAGTCCCTGGCGGCATAGTGTGATACTGATGGTAGCCTTTGTTACGTTGGTCCCAGCTCTCTGCAGGTCATTCACTAGGTCCCCCGTGTGGTTCTGGGATTTTTGCTCACTGTTCTTGTGATCATTTTGACCCCACGAGGTGAGATGTTGCGTGGAGCCCCAGATCGAGGGAGATTATCAGTGGTCTTGTATGTCTTCCATTTTCTAATTATTGCTCCCACAGTTGATTTCTTCACACCAAGCTGCTTGCCTATTGCAGATTTAGTCTTCCCAGCCTGGTGCAGGTTTACATTTTGTTTCTGGTGTCCTTCGACAGCTCTTTGGTCTTCACCATAGTGGAGTTTGGAGTGTGACTGTTTGAGGTTGTGGACAGGTGTCTTTTATACTAATAACAAGTTCAAACAGGTGCCATTAATACAGGTAATGAGTGGAGGAAAGAGGAGCCTCTTAATGAAGAAGATACAGGTCTGTGAGAGCCAGAAATCTTGCTTGTTTGTAGGTGACCAAATACTTATTTTCCACCATAATTTGCAAATAAATTCTTTCAAAAATCAGACAATGTGATTGTCTGGATTTGTTTCCACATTTTGTCTCTCATAGTTGAGGTATACCTATGATGACAATTACAGGCCTCTCTCATCTTTTTAAGTGGGAGAACTTGCACAATTGGTGGCTGACTTAATACTTTTTTGCCCCACTGTATATCAAGTATTTTACTTTGTATAATATGTCGTAGTATTTTTATGAGATCATCCCATTGGGATTAATACGATGGTATTAATCTCTATTAACTAGATAATGTAAACCGAGATTGTGGCTGCACGCTAAAATAGGTTGCACATATCATCTTTTAAAAAAAAAAATGTAGACGTATAGATATATTTTCATTATGGGGAAAGCTTCTAAACCTATTTGGCTATATACCACCAGGGGGGGCACTATCTAGCGTCCCACAATACTGCTAATCCCATCAAGCCAACTTTATTGGTATGGATGGTATTTTTTTCATCACGCCTTTATATCCTCTCCCTATTACTATAAATTCTCGTATCCTAGTGACCAACGTACGCTTCCCTGAAGACGTTCATACGAAACGTACGTCGGAGCGGTACGTGGTCACGTGATCTCCACCTACGTCCGGTTCTCTGGTTTTGCTACTCATGGACCAATCCATAAAGTGGACGTGATGGGTGGTCCCAGTTCATATAGAGGTGGTGACTGGGTAGGATCAACCTGTTAAGTGGGCATGGGGGGTGCCCAAATATTCTAGAGGTAGGGTCTGGGCAGGAGCAACCCATAAAGTGGGCAGGATGTTTGGTTCCCCTCATATTTAAAGTAAAGTGGGTGTGATAAGTGGTCTCTCTCTCTCTCTCTCTCTCTCTCTCTCTCTCTATATATATAGAGGCTACTTTTGAGTGGGACCAACTTAAAAAAGTGGGCATGATAGGTGGTCCCCACATATTTAAAGGCAGGTTCTGGGCAGGATTAACCCATTAGGTGGGCATGATGTGTGGTCCCTACCTATTTAAAGTTGTGGTCTGGGCAGGACCAACCCATAAAGAGGGCATGATAGGTGGTCACCACATACACTATATTTTCAAAAGTATTGGGATACCTGCCTTTACACACACATGAACATTAATGGCATCCCAGTCTTAGTCCGTAGGGTTCAATATTGAGTTGGAACACCCTTTGCAGCTATAACAGCTTTAGCTCTTCTGGAAAGGCTGTCCACAAGGTTTAGGAGTGTGTCTATGTGAATGTTTGACCATTCTTCAACTTCATCAAGACATGGATGAGCGAGTTTGGGGTGGAGGAACTTGACTGGCCTGCACAGAGTCCTGACCTCAACCCGATATAACACCTTTGGGATGAATTAGAGTGGAGACTGCGAGCCAGGCCTTCTCGTCCAACTTCAGTGCCTGGCCTCACAATGACACACTCCTAACCTTGTGGACAGCCTTCCCAGAAGAGTTGAAGCTGTTATAGCTGCAAAGGGTGGGCCAACTCAATATTGAACCCTACGGACTAAGACTGGGATGCCATTAAAGTTCATGTGCGTGTAAAGGCAGGCGTCCCGATACTATTGACAAAATAACGTATCTAGAGGCATGGTCTGGGCAGGACCAATCTATAAAGTAAGTGTTATTTGGGTACGCCAACCCAACAGTATCCTGGCTTCTGGGACCATAAGATTGGCAAGTATGATCTTATGCTGGTATGATTCACTTTCACTCCTAGAATCCAGCCATGAGAAATGCCATAGAGATATTGTTGGAATTCATGTAGGCAGAAAGAGGTTGCAGTATTGGGTATTAAAGGTTAAAACAAGTACTTAAAAAAAAAAAAGTCTGTTGTTTATTAAACACATGGCTTTAGAAAAGTAAATGCCATTTTGTTAAGGTTCGCATCATCTTCAAGGGGTTAAGATGAAAAAGCCATTTGAGCGCTCATTGAGCCCTTTTATTTCGTTTTCCGATATCCTGCCGTAAATGTGCACTTCATAGTATAATTTTTAAAAAAGCACATTAGCAAACTGTATCTGCCGTGATGCTGTTTTTGTGTGCATTTGGGCGCCATTGTTCCCTTTTGTAAAGAGTCACAATCGACTCACAATGTCAACCTTGTTCAATGGTTTCTTTTGCTGCTGGAGAGGTGCGTAGCGGAGCCAAGCCGATTGGTCCTTTGGAAAGAGCTCAGATGTTATTTCAGCCGAAGTTGGCAAAATGTTCACACTATTATTTATTTATTGTATGCTGGAGCAACAATTGCTCAGCACGCCTTTTCTGTTTTCCATTACTATTGATAGCGCCGCATTCAAATTAAAATACAACTCCTGGCAAATTTTTTTTTTTTATTTAAATTTTTGACAAATTGAGGAAGGATGGGTAACTGTCAGACTTTTATTGTAGCAATTTGAATGATTTTTTTATCATTGGCTGTGTGGTCACTATATCTCAAACAGGGGCAAAAGTAGAATTATTTTCTGTAGTATTGAACACATTTAGGGAGAATTGAAACACCGATGGTAAGCCACATCTTCTCATCCAACCTGAATACCTGACCTCACACATGTTCTTTTGGCTGAATGGGCACAAATTCCCACAAACACACTCGAAAATCTCATGGAAAGCCTTCACAGAAGAATGGAGGCACTTGTAGTCACAACTCTGGGGACAACACCATATTAATGGCCATGGTTTTGGAATGAGATATCTAACAAGCTTATAGAGGTGTGTTATGCCGCATACACGCTCTCGGACATTCCGACAACAAAATCCTGGATTTTTTTCCGACGGATGTTGGCTCAAACTTGTCTTGCATACACACGGTCGCACAAATGTTGTCGGAAATTCCGAACTTCAAGAACGCGGTGACGTGCAACACATACGACGAGCCAAGAAAAATGAAGTTCAATAGCCAGTGCGGCTCTTCTGCTTGATTCCGAGCATGCGTGGAATTTTGTGCGTCGGAATTGTCTACACACACTCGGAATTTCCGACAACGGATTTTGTTGTCGGAAAATTTGAGATCCAGCTCTCAAATTTTTGTTGTCGGACATTCCGCCAACAAATGTCCGATGGAGCCTAAACACGGTCGGAATTTCCGCCAACAAGCTCCCATCGAACATTTGTTGTCGAAAATTCCGAGTGTGTGCATTAGTCATGGGAAGGATTAGAACCCATCCAGGCTTTTGTTACTTTTCTTGTAGCCATTTGAGAGATTTTCCTAATTGCCTGTGCAGTCACTAGGACAGGAAGTGAGTGAAACATCTCAAAGAGGGGCACAAGTAGAGTGATTTTCAGTAGTAAAGTATTAACCACCTGTGGGGTAAATTGAAAGGCCAATGGTAAGCCAAGTCTTCTCACCCAACATCGCCATCTGACCTCACAAATGTTCTTTAGGCTGAATGGGCACAAATTCCCACAGACACCATCTAAAATATTATCCAAAGCCTTCCCAGAATAATGGAGGCTCTTATAGCCACTCCTGGGGGCCAACTCCATATTAAAACCCATGGTTTTGGAATGGGATATCTAAATAGCTCATAGAGGTGTGATGGTCAGGGAATGCCTTAGAACCCATCAGGCTTTTGTTACTGTTCTTGTAGTCATTTGAGGGATTTTCTTTCCTCATTGTCTTTGTGGCCACTAGGACAGGAAATGAGCAAAATATCTCAAATAGGGGCACATGTACAATGTTTTTCCGCACTAAACTATTTGAACACCTATGGGGTGAATTGTAATGCCAATGGTGAGCCAGGTCTTCTCGTCCGACATCAATACCTGACCTCACAAATGTTCTTTTGGGTGAATGGGTGTAAATTTCCAAAGACACTCCAAAATCTCACGGTAAGCCTTCACAGAAGAGTGGAGGCTCTTAAAGACACAAACTGTGTGTGTGTGTGTGTGTGGGGGGGGGGGGGGGGGGGCAACTACATATTAATGGTCATAATTTTAGAATGGGATCTCCAACAAGCTCATATAGGTGTAATGGTCTGGTGTCCATAGGGTTCTAGTCATATGGTGTAACGTGAAGTAAGATGCAATCTCTCCAATGTGAGGGACAAACCCTTTTAGACAGATGTCACTGGAATAGCTGCCCCATTGGAAGATTCCCCCTCACCTCCTGATTGGTGACAACTGTAAAAGTTTGAATCTCCCAATAACAATAATCATCAGGACAAATACTCCACATAGGATAAATATCCCCTAGCAGGAACATCTAACATGAAGAAAAGTCAGCACACAATACCCCAAGAGAGAAATGTTACTGAGATGCCACATCAAACAAACTGACATTTCAGTGATACAAGGGTCCCCTTTATCAAGGTGGCAAGCAGGACCAGCAAAAGGAACTCACATGTTTGATTTGGCACCACCATCAGCCAAGGACTCATTAGAACATCTGCTACCAGTGAGGCAATAAATGTGAACATTGAGAAAAAAAAACCTGGTAGGGTTTGACACTCCATTCAAACAAAAAGAAAGAAATGCCTATGGATACAATTGAATTCTTTGTTATTGGTTATTTTTACTGCTTACTAATCAAAACACAATATCCTTTGAAATCCTTTTTTTTTTGCCTAGTCTGCTTTTTTTCCTATTACACTTTATTAGTCATGCCATTCGATATTTTAATCACCGGTGATTTCTTCAAAGCTGTAGACACTATTTACATGAATGAATTTGTTTTTTTTTTTATCCTCACACTCTTGTTTTTCACTTGATTAGGTATATTTGGATTAAAGCTGAACTATGGGCAGATATAAATGACACAATTTAATGCAGTTCTGTAATTATAAGCCTAAGTGTAATCAAACATTTAAAGAATAAAATGGCGCAAGGGACATTACAGTCAATAAAATGTTTTCCTTGTGCTGCTGGCTCCTGCTTCAGTTGAAATCACCCCTGTTGCCACAATTATCTAGTTTCCTAATGACTGCCATCATCAGAGCGGTATATGGAAACAATGGGTTCTTTGGAGTAGGGCTTGGGGATCGATGAGAAAGTATAATAAGACAGGTTACGCAGATACTTTCTTTTTCGGAGGGGAGTCAACCTTGGAGACCTAGAGGAAAATAATTTACTCAACACCACTAAGATTCGCTCAGTACAGCTTTCCCCCCTTAGTATAGCTGCCCCACCACCACCAGTACAACTCTCATCCCTAAGTACAGCTCTCCCCCTTAGTACAGCTGCACCCCCGAATACAACTCTCTACCCTCAGTACAACTCTCCTCCCTCAGTACAGCTCTCCCCCCTTAGTACAGCTGCCCCCATTACAACTCTCCTCCCTCAGTACAGCTCTCCACCCTTAGTACAGCTGCCCTCCCATTACAACTCTCCTCTCTCAGTACAGCTCTTCACCCTTAGTACAGCTGCTCCCCAGTACAACTCTCCTCCCTCAGTACAACTCTCCTCCCTCAGTACAGCTCTCCACCCTTAGTACAGCTGCTCCCCAGTACAACTCTTCTCCCTCAGTACAACTCTCCCCCCTTAGTACAGCTGCCCCCCCTCCCCAGTACAACTCTCCTCCCCAGTACAGCTCTACTCCCTTAGCACCAGCTGCTCCGCTGCACCTTGGATGCTCTGGTGTGTTGGTCCCTCTATACCCCCCTATCTACGCCCCTGGGGGGGAGTCAATCTCGGGACCTAGAAGAAAATAATTTACTTAACACCACTAAGATCCGCTCAGTACAGCTCTCCCCCGTTAGTCCAGATGCCACCCCACCCCCCCCCCAGTACAACTCTCATCCCTCACTACAGCTCCCCCCCTTAGTACAGCTGTACTGAGGGAGGGGAGTTGTACTGGGGGTCAGCTTTACTAAGAGGGGAGAGCTGTACTGAGGGAGGAGCATTGTAATGGGGGAGAGCTGTACTGAGGGAGGAGAGTTGTACTGGGGGGGCAGCTGTACTATGGGGGGGAGCTGTACTGAGGGAGGAGAGTTGTAATGGGGGGAGCTGTACTAAGGGGGGAGAGCTGTACTGAGGGAGGAGAGTTGTACTGGGGTGGGGGGGGGGCAGCTGTACTAAGGGAGAGAGCTGTACTGAGGGAGGAGAATTGTAATGGGGGGAGGCGTACTAAGGGGGAGAGCTGTACTGAGGGAGGAGCGTTGTACTGGGAGAGGAGGCAGCTGTACTAAGGGGGGAGACCTTTACTGAGGGAGGAAAGTTGTACTGGGGAGGGGGGCAGCTGTACTAAGGGGGGAGAGCTGTACTAAGGGAGGAGATTTGTAATGTGGGGGCAGCTGTACTAAGAAAGGAGAGCTGTACTGAAGGAGGAGAGTTGTAATGGGGGGCAGCTGTACTAAGGGGTGAGAACTGTACTGAGGGAGGGGAATTGTAATGGGGGGAGCTCTACTAAGGGGGCAGAACTGTACAAGGGAGAAGCGTTGTACTGGGAGGGGGCAGCTGTACTGAGAGGAGAGTAGTACTAGTGGGGGCAGCTGTACTAAGGGGGCAGACAACTCTCATCCCTCAGTACAGCTCTCCCCCTTAGTACAGCTTCCCCCCAGTACAACTCTGCTCCCTTAGTGCAGTTCTGTCCCCTTAGCACAGCTGCCCCCACTAGTACAACTCTCCTCTCTCAGTACAGCTCTCCCCCTTAGCACCAGCTGCTCCGTTGCACCCTGGATGCTCTATTGTGTTGATCCCCACTATACCCCCCCTTATCTATGCTCCTGAGGTTATGATGATGACCAACAAGCCTGAAAGCTGGCCCAGGGTCAATATAAAATGATTTTCATAGCTTTACCCTCTATCTTAAAATTAGGAATACACACCCTATTTTTAGGATTAGTGATGGCAATGAGACAGGAAGATATCATCTTTTAAAAGGCTCTTCCGTGCTTAACACTGGTTTACTAGAGGGCTTTGTGGTTCCTTTATCTTCTCTGTAACTCATCCGGTTACACTGCACCCCTAATCTCTCAGTGCAGATTTCCGTAAAGAACATTTCTCAGTCACCTATGACATGGGCTGATTAGGACATCATGAAAAGGATCCTCTATTTTGGGTGATGTCACATAGCTCTGCAGAGTCCTTTTTCCATGTAAAATTAGAAACAAGATCTCCTGAGGTCATTTCCAACCCATTGCTTTGAAGATGAGCTCATGTTTATCGTTTTGGCTTTGACTAAAATATACACCAGGGTGATAAAACAAAGACTCGCGTATAAGGTTACTTTGTATCAGTTTTTTTTTCAACCTACATTTCTATCTGAAATACTTTTTTTGGGAAATGTATTAATAGAGATCAACCAACACTGCTACGGGTCTGGCACTGTTTTAGTTTTACACTAAATTCAGTATTTTTTTTCTTCAACTTCCTAATTTTGTTCTAAATTCTATTCTACATTAGATTTTGGCATCTATGGATTCTGAGTTGCAAAAAAAAATAAAAATAAAAAGAAGGGTTTTGATCTCACAATGTAGTTACAGTAAAGCTGGTGTTAAAGCAGGAAAATCAAGATTATATATATACTATATAATATTGAGTTGGCCCACCCTTTGCAGCTATAACATCTTCAACTCTTCTGGGAAGGCCGTCCACAAGGTTTAGGAGTGTGTCTATGGGAATGTTTGACCATTCTTCCAGAAGCACATTTGTGAGGTCAGGCACTGATGTTGGATGAGAAGGTCTGGCTCACAGTCTCTGCTCTAATTCATCCCAAAGGAGTTCTATCGGGTTGAGGTCAGGACTGTCCACCCAAGACTCGCTCATCCATGTCTTTATGGACCTTGCTTTGTGCACTGGTGCGCAGTCATGTTGGAACAGGAAGGGGCCATCCCCAAACTCTTCCCACAAAGTTGGGTGTATGAAATTGTCCAAAATGTCTTGGTATGCTGACGCCTTAAGAGTTCCCTTCACTGGAACTAAGGGGTCAAGCCCAACCCCTGAAAAACAACCCCACACCATAATCCCCCCTCCACCAAATGATTTGTAGGGGTGGCCCAACCAATACTTTTGTCATAATAGTGTGGATGAGCGAGGAGGTAGTAGTAGTAGTAGGTAGTTTAGGGTAGTTTCGTTTCTGACGGCAGAAAAACTGACCAAGTGGTCCATTGAGTCTGTCTCCATTTTTCAAAATATATTTTTTCAAGGGTAGTTTAGTTCATTTGATTTATTTTATTTAATTAACTTTTTCCTTTTTTTGTCTATTTGATTGTTTGTGTACTGTTGCTTTTATATATATATAGATATATATATATAGATATATATCTATATATATATATCTCTATATCTCTCTCTCTCTCCCTATATATATATATATATAAATATACATATATATATATATATATATATATATATATATATATATATATATATATATATATATATATATATATATATATATATATATATAGTATGTCACACAAGAGAGTAAACCCCTCACATTTTTGTAAACATTTTATTCTATCTTTTCATGTGACAACACTAAAGAAATGACACTTTGCTACAATGTAAAGTAGTGAGTGTACAGCTTGTATAACAGTGTAAATTTGCTGTCCCCTCAAAATAACTCAACACACAGCCAATAATGTCTAAACCACTGGCAACAAAAGTGAGTACACCCCTAAGTGAAAATGTCCATATTGGGCCCAATTAGCCATTTTCCCTCCCCGGTGTCATGTGACTCATTAGTGTTACAAGGTCTCAGGTGTGAATCTCACTCTCTCATACTGGTCACTGGAAGTTCAACTGTCAGGTCACCTGAGCCCAGGCGACAGATGCACCCCATTGGGGTCAGGAGTGCACCGCAAGGTAGTGGACCCTACGGCTGACTGCTGCGGATGGAGCTCTAGGATATACAGGAGAGCAGGTACTCTGTAATACCTACACGGAAAACACTGGGAGCTAGAGCATGAGATTTTTCAGGGCGCGGAGTCTAAGAGCCAGTGGGTGTTCACCAGAAGCCTCTATGGATTTAGCTGCAGTCTGGCTCCAGGTCACGACCCCTAGGGCCTCCCAGCTCACGCTCACGGTAGACTACAGAGAGGTTGAGTGGAAGCAGCAGACAGCGACAACAAAGGATAGCCAGGAGATAGCCAAAAGGTCAGGGCAACTAGCAGGTAAGGTTAGTCAGGAAACTAACAAAAAGCCGCGTATAGCTCTCCAAAAACTTTGTCTCCCTAGGTTAGTCAGGAGAAAGCCAAAGATTGGGTTAACAAGAAGACAAGGATAGTCAAAAACAAGCCAAGGTCGGTAACTGGAATCAGACGTAGAAGACACAGCAAGTAACACACGAAAGCTAAACACATAATATTGATCAGCAGGACTGACTTGCAGTGCACAGGTTAATATAGAGTTCCCTGATAGGGGCTGAGGTGGAGCTATGCTTTGAGGAGAGATTACCTAAGCAGCCAGGTGAGAGTGGCTGGCCTCTTAATCTGAACACATGGAGAGGTAAGCTGACAGACAAACATTACTGCATAACCATGACATCAACATGGCACTTCATGGCAAAGAACTCTCTGAGAATCTGAAAAAAAGAATTGTTGCTCTACATAAAGATGGCCTAGGCTATAAGAAGATTGCCATGATCCTGAAACTGAACTGCAGCACAGTGGCCAAGACCATACAGCCGTTTAACAGGACAGGTTGTATTCAGAACAGGCCTCACCATGGTCAACCAAAGAAGTTGAGTGCACGTGCTCAGCATCATATCCAGAGGTTGTCTTTGGGAAACAGACGTATAAGTGCTGCCAACATTGCTGCAGAGGTTGAAGGGGTGGGGGGTCAGCCTGTCAGTGGTCAGACCATATGCCGCACACTGCATCAAATTGGTCTGCATGGCTGTCATCCCAGAAGGAAGCCTCTTCTAAATGCACAAGAAAGCCCGCAAACAGTTTGCTGAAGACAAGCAGACTGAGGACATGGAATACTGAAACCATGTCCTGTGGTCTGATGAGACCAAGGTAAACTTATTTGGTTCAGATGGTGTCAAGCTTGTGTGGCGGCAACCAGGTGAGGAGGACAAAGACAAGTTTGTCTTGCCTACAGTCAAGCATGGTGGTGGGAGTGTCATGGTCTGGGGCTGCATGAGTGCTGCTGACATTGGGGAGCTACAGTTCATTGAGGGAACCATGAATGGCAACATGTACTGTGACATACTGAAGCAGAGCATGATCCCCTACCTTCGAAGACAGGGCCGCAGGACAGTATTCCAACATAACAACCCCATACACACCTCCAAGACAACCACTGCCTTCCTAAAGAGGCTGAGGGTAAAGGTGATGGACTGGCCAAGCATGTCTCCAGACCTAAATACTATTGAGCATCTGTGGGGCATCCTCAAACGGAAGGTGGAGGAGAGCAAGGTCTTTAACATCCACCAGCTCCGTGATGTCGTCATGGAGGAGGGGAAGAGGACTCCAGTGGCAACCTGTGAAGCTCTGGTGAACTCCATGCCCAAGAGGGTTAAGGCAGTGCTGGAAAATAATGGTGGCCAAACAAAATATTGACACTTTGGGCCCAATTTGGACATTTTCAATTAGGGGTGTACTCACTTTGTTGTTTAGACATTAATGGCTGTGTGTTGAGTTATTTTGAGGGGACAGCAAATTTACACTGTTATACAAGCTGTACACTCACTACTTTACATTGTAGCAAAGTGTCATTTCTTCAGTGTTATCACATGAAAAGATAGAATAAAATATTTACAGAAATGTGAGGGGTGTACTCGCTTTTGTGAGATACTTTATAAATAGATATATTTTTATATAGACTTCTGTCTTTTCACTTTTTTTCTACTCTCAATAGTGCACCTCCCAAATCAGGACCTGCATGGACCCCGTGTTCTCTGAAATCCCCATTTAAATTCTTACAATTCTAACATTTATGAAAGGAAACAACAACATTGTGCCACAGAATTTTTTGTGTCAGTACATAGATTAAAAATCTTTTATAATAAATATCTTACAATCAGACCAAGGTTATGGAAAAGTATGCAGTAATTCAAGGTGCAGTTTATACAAATAAATATACTGCATACATTCCTAAACAACAATCCACTGCTCAGCACAAATATTTTCACTAAGCTAAACAATATGTTTTATTCATTTGAAAAGTAGATGGTAAACAACAGTGAGATGCAGATAGCATTTGACAACCTTCCCAGATCCCAATCGGCTTCATCAGGAAGTATAGAAAAATAGATTCTGTATAGCAAACAAACATGCAAGGAACCATAACTCAATATATTTCCAGGGGGAAGTTTTCAAGGAATATTAGAAAAGGGATACAAGTGCAGCCCAGTCCTAACATTAGCTGCAGTATTTGCTGGATAGCATTACCATTACAGATCTCAATTCACATCTGAAATTGTTTATTTAGATTAGATGGAAAGCATGGGGATGGTAATATTATGTATATGAAACGCTGAGATGCTGAAACAATTTGTTTTATTAAGGGCAGTGTATAGTGATTTCTTTTAAATACATGTATTTGTTTATTCATTATAGGCATTCATATAGCGCTAACAATTTACACATCGCTTTACATATTGTGCAGTCATGTATAACAGTATGTTACATATATTTTTCTCCTTTTTTTAAATTTATCTATTAAAATGAGAAATTTAGTGCTCTGGTTGGTTTCTCATGTTTTCTGTATCCCGTTTGCTCTTCCTGGAGTGTATAGACTTCAGTAGCTCAAGCTGAAATTTACACCCACACGAGTGACACGGGCGAATAACTACTGCTGCACTGTTTCTTTAGGGTAACCCATAGTGCTCTGGCAATCCTTTGTCAGGTGTTAAATGGTATTTGTAAAACAAATTTTATATATATATATATATATATATATATATATATATAAGCTGCACGATTAATCGTCAAGAATCGTTATTGCGATTATTATTAAGGGCAGTGTATAGTGATTTTTTCTTTTAAATACATGTATTTGTTTATTTATTTATTATAGGCATTTATATAGCGCCAACAATTTACACATCGCTTTACATATTGCGCTATCGTGTATACAGTATGTTACATATATCTTTCTCCTTTTTTATTTATTTATTAAAATGAGAAATTTAGTGCTCTGGTTAGTTTTCCATGTTTTCTGTATCTTGTTTGCTCTTCCTGGTGTGTGTATAGACTTCAGTATCTCAAGCTTAAATTTATACCCACAATAGTGACACGGGCGAATAACTACTGCTGCCCTGTCTCTTTAGGGTAACCCATAGTGCTCTGGCAATCCTTTGTCAGGTGTTAAATGGTATTTGTAAAACAAATGATATATATATAAGAGCTGCATGATTAATCTTCAAGAATCGTTATCGTGATAACTATTAAGGGCAGTGTATAGTGATTTCTTTTAAATACATGTATTTGTTTATTTATTTTTTTTATAGGCATTTATATAGTGCCAACAATGTACACATTGCTTTACATATTGTGCTATTGTGTATACAGTATGTTACATATCGATTAATCGTCAAGAATCGTTATCGCGCTTTTTTTCCCCGTTGCGATCTTGACAAAAGTGTTTCACAATTCTTAATATGCAGAGAACTCAAAAGAAAGGAAGAAAAAAAAAAAAAAAACAGGCAGTCTGCCAAGAATCACAACATTCTTTAGCAGTGAAACTTAAGTATAAACATTGTAACAATTTGTCAATGGAATAAACTTCGGTGTGTAAATGAGGAAAGTTTAACCACTTAGACACTAAACCTTTTTCTGACATTTGTTGGTTTCAAGTTAAAATCATTTTTTTTTTGTTTTTGCTAGAAAATTACTTAGAACCCCCAAACATTTTATATATATATATTTTAGTGGAGACCCTAGAAAATAAAATGGTGGTTGTTGCAATATTTTATGTCACACTGTATTTGCGCAGCGGTCTTTCAAATGCAATTATTTGGGAAAAAATGACTTTAATGAATTAAAAAAAAAAAACTAACCAGCAAAGTTAGCCCATTTTTTTTTTTTTTTTGGTATAATGTGAAAGATTTTACGTCGCGAGAATCGTGAGAGAATCACGATCTTTTTAGTCTTTCATTTTTATTCATTTTGGCCAGAATCGTGCAGCTCTCAAATATATATATATATACACTGTACAGTGGGGACGGAAAGTATTCAGACACCCGTAAATTTTTCACTCTTTGTTATATTGCAGCCATTTGCTAAAATCATTTAGAGCCCTTTCACACTGGGGCGGTTTGCAGGTGCTATTGCGCTAATAATAGTGCCTGCAAACCGCCCCGAAAGTGCCGCTGCTTTCATTCCAGTGTGAAAGCCCCGAGGGCTTTCACACTGGAGCGATACGCTGGCAGGACGGTAAAAAAAGTCCTGCCAGCAGCATCTTCAGAGCGGTGAAGGAGCGGTGTGTATACCGCTCCTTTACCGCTCCTGCCCATTGAAATCAATGGGACGGCGCGGCTATACCGCCAGCAAAGCGCCTCTGCAGAGGCGCTTTGCGGTGGTATTTAACCCTTTCTCGGCCGCTAGCGGGGGGTAAAACCGCCCCGTTAGCGGCCGCATACCAGCGGTAAAACGCCGCTAATAATAATATACACACAGCACCCCATATTGACAGAAAAACACAGAATTGTTGACATTTTTGCAGATTTATTAAAAAAAGAACTGAAAAATCACATGGTCCTAAGTATTCAGAGCCTTTGCTCAGTATTTAGTAGAAGCCCCTTTTGATCTAATACAGACATGAGTCTTTTTGGGAAAGATGCAACAAGTTTTTCACACCTGGATTTGGGCATCCTCTGCCATTCCTCCTTGCAGATCCTCTCCAGTTCTGTCAGGTTGGATGGTAAACGTTGGTGGACGGCCATTTTTAGGTCTCTACAGAGATGCTTAATTGGGTTTTAGTCAGGGCTCTGAATATTTTCCGTCCCCACTGTATATATATATATATATATAGCTGCTGCCGTGCGTCTTATGATGAGATGTGGGAGAGAAGAGCAGCACTGCTGCGGACATGCATGGATCAAGATTGGGCTCAGGTAAGTATTCCGAGGGGGGGAAGGGTGGAGATGATTTGTGTTTTTTTTTGTTTTTTTTTGTTTTTTTTACCTTAATGCAGAGAATTCACCTTTTCAACCACTTTAAATATAAGGAAGATTTCCTAAATATAGGAAATTTTTTATTTTGTTATCGTAAAAATAAAATTTAGTTTGACTGAGGCACCTCTTACCACAAGACTGGTGGTCAATCTGGTGGCTGTTGATAGAATCTTTTGTAGAGTTTGGCATTGTGAATTGACTGTAATATAGACGACAGCAATTTTTTACTAAACCATGCATACAGTAAATCAAGTAGATCCGTGTGATAAAACTTTTCCGACATTGAGAAAGATGTCAAGAAAAAAGAAAAGAAAGAATATAATTGTTAAAATGAACTAATAAAGTGTGTAATTGAAAATCTTATGTCTTGTGGATTGACACAAATGTCTGGCCCCAAATGAGGAACGGTAATATCTTATTGTTTTTTTTGTTTTTTTTTACAGGTGAATATTTTAAATGATCTCATCACCCTGTACATCTGGACAGGACAGGAAGAATGCGGAAGGGCCAAGGATATCAAATAACTTCTTTAGTGCTGCTGATGCTGGTTCTGGTGTTCGGAGGTGGACACTCTGAAGCACAAAGAGCAGGTATGTCACCATGAGTAGTGGGTGAAGGGTCTAGGCTCAAACACTACGGTAAAGCTCTGTTAAAGTGTATGCATACCTCATTTTTTTTTGATAGAGCAGGGACGAGTAAAACCCCTGCCAGTTTATTTTTTGATACTAGAAGGCTACATCCAAGAGAGCTGACTGACTCAGGTTAGGCAGCCCGGGTGAAGCAAGCCTGCCCTCCAATGGGTACCCAGAAAGTCCCTCAAAGCATAAACCAGAAGAAGGAAAACCACACCGCAATAGTAAATGAGTTCAAATTGCTTTAATGGTTAAAAATAAAACAACCAACATGTTTCGCCTGCCACTTCATCAGGGATAACCAGAGAATCTTGCTGTCACTGCCAATAAAACCGGCACAATTGGCCACTGGCGCCACTGCTAATAATAACACCGGCCCTAGTGGCAGAGATTAGGGCCACGCAGATTACTATAGCAATGTATCCTCTTTAGTCCTCTAAAGTTCTGACTAGATATTAAAGTATAACTAAAGGCAAAAATTTTTTTTAAGTTTTGGATAGAGGGAGGAGGGATTAGAACCCCTGTCAGTTTGTATTTGCTGTCTGTGCCCCTGTTAAGGAGATTCACCCTCTCTATTTGTCCTGCTTACCTTCATCATTTAAAAGTGAAAGTAAAAGAAAATCACACATTTTGGGTTGTCCCCAGAAAAGTAATAGAGGGGGAATCTTCCACCCTTAATTTGCAGGGATTTCCTGTCACTTCCTGTTCAGCTATGGGACAGGACGTGAAAGTAAATCTCTCCAATGGGAAACAGATGGCAAAAAAAAAACTGACAGGGGTTTTAACTCTGCCTTGTTCAATCCAAAATTAAAAATAACTTTTGCTTATAGTTCTACTTTAAGCCCTGATGAAGGGGAGTTTTGGCCACCAAAGTGTGTTGGCCTATATATTGAAAATCATTCAAGTGGTTCTAAGGGCTGAAGGTTTTTTACCGCGCAGTGCAAGCTGCTTTCTCTGGGGACACTGCTTAAAGGGGGAGCAGCCATGAGCTACAGCGAGGGGACCCAAAAAGAAGAGGATTGGAGTTGCTCTGTGCAAAACCACTGCACAGAGCAGGTAAGTATAACATGTTTGTTATTTTTTTTAAAAACAAACAAAGCTTGAGTATCACTTTAAGGGCTCATTTACACTTGCTTTGGCTTCAACACACATTAAGGGCTATTTTGCACTTGCTTCAAAACAAGGCTTCGGACAGGCTTGTTAAAGCTCTCTGAACGCTGGTCAAAGACCCTGTCACTAAATAAAATGGTCAGTTTACAGTCCTGTTTACACCTGGCTTTTGCTTTGCTTTGATTCAGCTTTGCTTCAAAAATGATACCCCATGTAACTTTAGTTGTACTTCAAAGCATCTTCAAAGCCTCCATAGAAGTCTATGGCAAAGCTCGCTTGAAGCCCCACCACAGCCTCATTAAAGCTTCATCGAAGGCCAACCAAAGCCTCATTGAAGCCCCACCAAAGCCTCATCAAAGCTCTACCAAAGCCTCATCGAAGCCCCACCAAAGCCTCATCAAAGGCCCACGAAGCCTCACCAAAGCCTTATCGAAGCCCCAGCAAAGGCTCATTGAAGCTCCACCAAAGCCTCATTGAAGCCCCACCAAAGGCTCATGGAAACTCCACCAAAGCCTCATCAAAGGCCCACGAAGCCTCACCAAAGGCTCATCGAAGCCCTACCAAAGGCTCATCGAAGCTCCACCAAAACCTCATTGAAGCCCCACCAAAGGCTCATCAAAGATCCACCAAAGGCTCATCAAAGATCCACCAAAGCCTCATCGAAGCCCCACCAAAGCCTCATCGAAGCCCCACGAAGCCTCGCCAAAGCCTCATCGAAGCCTCGCCAAAGACTCATCGAAGCCCCATCAAAGCCTCATCAAAGGCAAACGAAGCCTCACCAAAGCCTCATCGAAGCCCCATCAAAGCCTCATCAAAGGCAAACGAAGCCTCACCAAAGCCTCATCGAAGCCCCACCAAAGCCTCTTTGCAGCTCCACTGAAGCACAAAGCAAAAGCAAAGTGTAAACAGGACTGTAAGCTTACCATTTTATTTTTTTAGCGACAGGAGCTTTTTACTGGCGTTCAGAGAGCTTTAACAAAGCGTGTCCGAAGCCTTGTTTTAAAGCAAGTGTACACTAGCCCTAAAGCGTTTTGGACTCTTGTACCATTTTGGCCCTATACTTCTTCTGTTTCTTTAAGCTTTGAGGTCATTTTCTGCTGTTTGTGTACCATTGGGAAATGTTCACTTCAATTCTTGTCCCAAAAGAAGAAGTTAGTAGAAATCTCCCAAAGTGAGGGAATTTCCTGCTTAGCTAGTTGTCCCGGGAATATCTCCCGTCATCTCTAGACCCGGGGACAACTCCAACATTCTGGAATTCCCCCCTCACTTTTTTTTCTCTGTGTCATCGGTCACCAGGTCAGGTAGTGGGATGAATCTCCTCAATGGGCACAAAAATGTAAGCTGGCGGAGTTTTAACCCTTTGCAATGCTATAAAAAAAAAAAAAAATCCCTTTATGATCCAGTAACTGGGCATTCCTGGAGAGCTGCTGCTCCCTACAACACTGACAGCATGTAAAGTCCTAGGCGTTCAGGCTTATTCTCCCTTTCAGCAATGATCATGTGATATAACCAAAGGCTCAGGCTTTTGATCACATGACATGCACTGGCAGTAGCTTAGAGCAATATTTTCTCCAGTTATGTATTTCAAGCTTTTCTTTGCACCCCATTTTATATTTGCACTTTATTTATGCATCTTAACCACTTCAATCCCGGGCACTTTCACCTCCTTCCTACACAGGCCAATTTTCAGCCTGTCATGCAACACTGTACCCATATGACATTTTTATCCTTTTTTTCCCACACAAATAGAGCTTTCTTTTGGTGGTATTTAATCACCACAGTTTTGTTTTGTTTTTTATATTTTGCTAAATAAAACGAAAAAAAGACCAAAAATATATTTTAAAAAAGTGTTTTTCTTTGTTTCTGTTATAACATTTAAAAAAAATAAATAATCTTTCTTCATAGATTTAGGTCAAAATGTATTCTGCTACATTTCATTGGTGAAAATAACTCAAATCAGTGTATATTATTTAGTCTGTATAAAAAAAAAAAATATACAGTCCATAAACTGTGGTATAAATACCTGAAAATCGATCAATCCGGATGTACTCATTTCTTGAGGCCCGAAAACACCAGGACAGTACGCAGTCCATGTTATTTAGTAGGAAGCATGGCAAGTTTTTTGTAGTTGTTATTTTTTGTCAAAATTATTTGGAAAATAAAGAAATGTAAAATGTATAATAATAAAAATGCCATCAATCTATTCCCTATTTTGGCTTCCTTTCATGCCATTCGTTGTGTAGAATTGTGTTGCTAGCTGTGATTGGTTAATGTGATCACATGTTATAGACAGGGCCAACCAGAGCCCATCTGTTCCATGTGATTAGCTTTTGCCAATCACAGCTAATCACAACAAAATAAACTGAACAAATCAGGTTTATTCAGTAAAATGCTTGCTTATGGCAATGAAGTTCACTGCTACAGTATAAGCAATAATGTGTAAAAAAAAAAAAATCCTGATCACTTTTCCAGAGCAGTACAATGTTACTATGGTAACAACATATTGCTCTGGTCACAGGGTGTTAAAAAAAAAGAGTAAAAAAACAACAAAAATGTGATAAAAAATAAAATAATGGAAAAAAAAAAAATAATAAAAAAAAAAAAAAAAAAAATATATATATATATATATATATATATATATATATATATATATATATATATATATATATATATATATATATATATATATATATATATATATGGAATGTCACCAGTCAGTGTCCCTGATCACTGCAACACCAGTTATATGATGATGCTGTATTGCACTGGTTACAGTATGTAAAAACATATTTTTACATACATACATACTTTTTACATACTTCATACATACTTAATTTTCCAAAAAATTATGAAAAAAAAATTTAAAAAAAGCTTTCTGTGCCTCTTAATAAATACATTGGAATGTCTACTTTCCAAAAAGGGGTCATTTGGGGGGTATTTGTACTGTCCGGGCGTTTTTGGGCCTCACAAAATGAGATAGGCCGTCAGTACATCAGGATTAATCGAATTTCATATATATATATATATATATATATATATATATATACACCATAGTACACCACAGACTAAATAATATACACTGATTTGGGTTATTTTCACCAAGGAAATGTAGCAGAATACATTTTGGCGGCGGGGATTGGCGGGCGTATCAGGGATCGGCAGGTACACAGCATCAGGGATTGGCGGGCACACATCGGCGGGGATTGGCGGGCACATGGGGGATCTGCGGGCACACAGCATCAGGGATCAGCGGGCACACAGTGGTGGGGATCGGCGGGCACATCAGGCAGGGGATCAGGCTGCGGGATCAGGCATCTGGCAGCGTCTCCTGTGTCCTCTTCTCTTCTGAAATCATGGCGGCTTCCGCCGTGCGTCTCCTCCCCTCCTCTTAGGCGTCCAATAGGATCGCCTGACCTTTCAGCCAATCGGGAAATGGGTACCAGACCCGTGCTTCCTAATTGGCGGAGAGGCGATTCAGTGTTAGAAAAGCGAATATTCATTTGCTTTCCTAACACACCTGGGTGAGCCCTGAGCGCAATGCTCTGCGCTCCGAGTCCACCCGCCACTGTAATTCATGCGTCTGGCATCCTGAAAGGGGCCTGAATAAGGGGGTGGCTGCTGCGGCCGTGGATTGATTCATGCTATGCATGAATCTAGAGAGAGGGGGCGGCACCCATGTGCCCTTAATGGACGGGCCGCCTCTGCAAACGAAGAAAATTTTGTTTTTCTTTTTCAGTTTTTCATTTATTTATCAAAATAATGAAAAACACAGTGGTGAATAAATACCACCAAAAGAAAGCTCTAGTTGTGGGAACAAAATGATAAAAATTCTCTTTGGGTACGGTGTTGCATGACCGCGTAATTGTCATTCAAAGTGTGACAGCGCTGAAAGCTGAAAATTGGCCTGGGCAGGAAGGGGGTAAAAGTGCCCGATATTGATGTGGTTAAACACAAGAACAGGTCCAGCATAGTTGACTGGAGCTTCTGTAACCTTCTGGAGCCACTTGCAACTTGGAACAATTGCCCAAAAAAAAAACTCTGATGCCGCGTACACACGACCAGTTTTGCCGTCAGAATAAACTCCGAAGGTTTCTCCAACGGAACTCTGACGGAATTCTATTCAAGCGGTCTTGTCTACACACGGTCAACCCAAAGTCCGACCGTCCAGAACGCGGTGACGTACAGCACTTATGACGGGACTAGAAAAAGGAAGTTCAATAGCCAGTAGCCAATAGCTTCCGTCTTGTACTTGCTTCAGAGCATGCAACGTTTTTGGTCCGGCATACAGCATACAGACGAGCGGTTTTCCCGATAGGAATTGGTTCCGTCGGAAATATTTAGAACATGTTCCATTTCTAGGTCCGTCAGAATTTTCAAAAAGAAAAGTCAGATGAGGCACTTGTTGGCTGAAAGTCTGACCATGTGTAGGCTCCATCAAACATTTTTTGTCGGACTTTCCACCAACAAATGTTGGCTAGCAGGTTCTCAAATTTTCCGCCAACACAACTTTGTTGGCGGAATTTCCGATCATGTGTACACAAGTCCGACGCACAAAAGTTCACGCATGCTCGGAATCAAGCAGAAGGAGCCGCACTGGCTATTGAACTTCCTTTTTCTCGGCTCGTCGTATGTCTTGTACGTCACCAGCTTTCCCACGTTTGTAATTGCTGGCCAACATTTGTGTGACCGTGAGTATGCAAGACAAGTTGGAGCCAACACCCTTCGAACAAAATACCACGGTTATGTTGTCGGAAAGTCCGATCGTGTGTACGGGGCATAACACATTTCAGCCGAATGTGGTCATCCTGCCAGCATCTTCCAAAGGATCTCAACGTTTTGTGGAAATAAAAAATTCTCCAATATTGCAACTCCCTAGGCAGGACTTGTAGGACTTCGTAGTCCCCCCCCCCAAAAAAAAAAACTTTGTTTCCACATTCTCCGAAATCCACATTAAAATTCTTCAAGTTCTGCCAATTCTGGTTTTCACATCTCCGATCTGAACATGCGGGGCCTTTCATAATGCCCTGTTGCTTATCATGGAGGTCAGAAAAAGATTTGACATCCATCACTGACCTTTTCAATCTTCTTTCTGAAAACCGCAGACAAAGAAGGGCGGCGGGGCGAAAACACAATGAAAAGAATCTCTGGGGTGTACGGACGGGAGGGTTGAGGGGGGGGGGGGATTTGCTTAACACATGCAAAGTGCTTGGGTTGTATTTATCAAATAAAAAGATTTATGCCTGTGAAGAACGTCTTTCAGAAACGGGAGGGGGGATTATTTAAATGTCAAGCCGTAATGCGTAGATGAAGTTTCAAACAAGACAATTATTGAGAGATCTGTAAGAACTCTGCTAAGCATGTAACATCATTATCATTTCCAGAAACCCACAACCCTTTCTGCAAAAAAATGTGTATTGTTTATGGAGCTGATGTCCAAATACAGAAGGGAACAATAAATGAGTCAATAATTCCTAGAAAAGAATTCTCTGTAGAAAATTAAGGGAAATGTTATCAGTCAGTATGACCAGTCGTTTAGAAATAACTTTTGAAATAAACAAAAAACTCCCTGCGCTCGGTGTACAAATCAAAAATATGGGTGACAGCACCAACACTAAAATATCAGAATATTAGATATAAATAAATATAATATTTACAAAATAGGCTGTTTACAAAATTTGGTACATATATTGTAAATTGTAGTATTAATAGTAAATATAAAATATTATATTTAGAAAAAAACTATGAAATATATCTTAATTAACTTGACACTCTTATTAGATTTACTGTACATATAAAAAAAAATTGTCATAATCTTACTTGATAATTCTAATGATAAAAAGAGTCTTTGTGTGTCAACGTGTTTCGCCAAGATTTAGCTTTATCAGGACGCATTATTTGCTTAACACATGCAAAGTGCTTGGGTTGTATTTATCAAATAAAAAGATTTATGCCTGTGAAGAACGTCTTTCAGAAAGGGGAGGAGGGGGGGATTATTCAAATGTCAAACCGTAATGCGTAGATGAGGTTTCAAACAAGACCATTATTGAGAGATCTGCAAGAACTCTGCTAAGCATGTAACATCATTATCAATTCCAGAAACCCACAACCCTTTCTGCAAAAAAATGCGTATTATTTATGGAGCTGATGTCCAAATACAGAAGGGAACAATAAATGAGTCAATAATTCCTAGAAAAGAATTCTCTGTAGAAAATTAAGGAAAATGTTATCAGTCAGTATGACCAGTCATTTAGAAATAACTTTTGATATAAACAAAAAACTCCCTGCGCTCGGTGTACAAATCAAAAATATGACAGCAGCAACACTAAAATATCAGAATAATAGATATAAATAAATATAATATTTACAAAATAGACTGTCTACAAAATTTTGTAAATATATTGTAAATTGTAGTATTAATAGTAAATATTTTTGTAAAATAGTATATTTAGAAATAACAATGAAATATATATTAAATACTGTGACACTCTAGGCCAGTGATGGCGAACCTTGGGACCCCAGATGTTTTGAAACTACATTTCCCATGATGCTCAGGCACTCTGCAGTGTAGTTGAGCATCATGGGAAATGTAGTTCCAAAACATCTGGGGTGCCAAGGTTAGCCATCACTGCTCTAGGCCAACATCCGTATTGTGTAGATAAACCAAAAACTAGAGAAAGTCGGACTATATAAGCCAAACATGAAGTCTTATATAAAATCATACATTTTATTATACATCATTTAAAAAAAAAACTGTCATAAAAACAGGTATAATGGTGCTTATTAGATTTACTGTACATATAAAAAAATTTTCATAATCTTACTTGATAATTCCAATGATAAAATGAGTCTTTGTGTGTCAACGTGTTTCGCCACAATTTAGCTTCATCAGGGCACATGAACACAATACAGTAATCCTCTAAAGAGAAATAATAATGCATAGAATATATCCATACATATAATAATACAGTGCGTTATTTTTTTTGCTGTATGGAACATACCTTAGCAATCCAGCACCAGAATGCACATGATCCCCGGGGCAGGGACAGGAGCAACAGGGGGAGGCCCAACAGGACATCACAGCAATAGTAAATCTACATCAAAGAAATTGCCCCCAAAAAAGCTGCTTGCCTTGGGTGGTACCGATGCATTCTCGCTCCTGAGCCATGCGTCGATAAGACACATTGAGCCATGGCTTGGCCCTGCCCCCCCATCTCTCCTCATTGGCTCACTGGCTGTAATTGGCAGCCGTTGGAGTGAATGGACTCAGCCAATGAGGAGGGAGGGTCCCCATATGGCCGTGAACATCGTTGGATCCAGAGTGGGCTCAGGTACGGATTGGGGGGGGGGCTAGGCGGAGTGCTGAACAGAGAAGGTTTAAAGGTAAAAACCCATCTGCCTTTAGCACCACTTTAAAATGAACTAAACTACCCTAAAACACCCCAATACCACCCCCATCCTCAAATAAATAAAACAAAAATGTACACCATTTTTTTTCCAACTTATTTTCACACAGAGGCGATGGGGGGACATTAATTTTCTGATCTCCTTTGTGATTAGTAATTGACAATTGAATTGACAATGTAATCACTTCCAGTTTCAGAGCTGCAACAGCCAGGAAAGCAGCTAATCAAATGTGAGCTGTGCTTGTTTAGCTGCTTTGGAGGATAGGGGAGATATTGGGGGTCTAATAGACCCATGAGGTCTCCATAAGAAGTACCCCTCACTTACCCAAAGCTATCACTGCGGGACTTGTTTGGAAAAGGCTGACAGGCAATAACATTTTTAAAAAAGTTGGACTTCCCTACTATGTTCCATATTTGAACATTTTTCTTCTCCAATTTTTCAGGCTGTAAGAATGTCAATTACGACTTGATCTTTCTCTTGGACACATCTTCAAGTGTGGGCAAAGAGGACTTTGAGAAGGTTCGTCAGTGGGTCTCTAACCTAGTGGACACTTTCGAGATTGAGCCGGACAAGACTCGGGTTGGAGTAGTACGGTACAGTGGTAAACCCTACACAGAATTCGACCTGGGGAGATTTCAGACTCGCGAGGATGTAAAAGAGGCCGCTAGGAATATTAAATACTACGGAGGAAACACAAACACTGGAGATGCTTTGAGATACATCACAACATACAGCTTTTCTGAGGAGGCAGGCGGCCGACCCAGAGAGCGGGCCATTAAAAAGGTGGCCATTTTGCTAACGGATGGCAGAAGCCAAGACCTGGTGCTGGAACCTGCCACTGCCGCGCATAAGGCTGGAATTAGAATTTTTGCTGTAGGTGTTGGGGAAGCGCTCAAGGAAGAACTGGTGGAGATAGCTTCGGAACCCAAATCAGCACATGTTTTTCATGTCTCTGATTATAATGCCATTGATAAAATCAGAGGGATTTTGAGAAGAAGACTGTGTGAAAGTAAGTGCCCACTATTTTGTCAAGTATTTGTAAAGTTGTGTAAAGTATTTAAGTTTTTGTGAACCTGGCATCAACTATTGGCTGAGTATAGTGATAGATGGCCTCTATTGGTCAGTGATGCCATCTATCACAATTCTGGGCCAATTGTGGAGTCGAGTCCAGGTTCTCAACCACTCTACATGTGGAAGCACCTTGGGATTTGAATCTCTTGGGGGGTACTCAGTAAAGAAGATGTGGCATTGACCTGCTATGATATTCCATTTACCCCAATAACCTGATATGGCATGCTAATAATCCCAATGACCTGATATTGTATTCCAATAATCCCAATGACCTAATATGGCATTCCATTGACCCCAATGATCTGATAAGCTATCCCATTGAACCCAGTGACATAATATGACATTTTATTGACCCCGGTGACCTGATATCACATCCCATTGACCCCAATGACCTGCCTTCTCCCCACTCCCTCGCTCACATTTCAATATTATTATTATTATTTAAGTAAACCGAGAGTATTTGTGATTGCCTAGGCAAGAATGACTTTTTATGCCCCCCCCCTCAATTCTGTGTGTGCACAGATGTGTCACAGCGCTGGAGCTCCATGCAGAGCTCTAAATCTCTTGAGTACACAGGTGGGTTTACCATGCATGTGCAAAGATTGGGGCTGGTATGCAAGTCATAGGCTCGGCATGTCTGCGAATTCACGGCAAATCCCTGGCACATTCGCAGATGTGACGCCGGGCCCAGAAGGCCGCGCAGAGCCTTTGGCACATCTGTGCATATGCCAGAATAACAAATGCATTGGTGGTGGAGGAGGAGGGAAGGGCCAAAACAAAAGGACTGAAGTTCCTCTTTAAAACTCCATCATTCCTTCACTTCAAACAGTTTGTTTGGGCCAAGCTGGCTGAAATGAGTTATTACCTTTACTAACACATGCACCCGTTGTTCGTGCTATATACACTCAGGGCTGGCCCTAGACATTGTGCTGCCTGGGTCCAGTATGAAATGCTGGCACCCCTAAAAAAAATGATATGACATACCATTATGTTCAATTTCAAGGGGTGGGCTAGGGCAGTATAGGGACAGGCTAGGGTAGTATATGGACAGGCTAAGGCAGTATAGGGGCAGGCCAGGGCAGTATAGGGACGGGCTATGGTAGTATATGGACAGGCTAAGGCAGTATAGGGGCAGGCTAATACAGTATAGGGAAAGGTTACGGTAGTATATGGACAGGCTAAGGCAGTATAGGGGCAGGCTAAGGCAGTATAGGGGCAGGCTAAGGCAGTATTGGGACAGACTAGGGTAGTATATGGACAGGCTAGGGCAGTATAGGGGCAGGCTAATACAGTATAGGGACAGGCTAGGGTAGTATATGGACAGGCTAAGGCAGTATAGGGGCAGGCTAAGGCAGTGTAGGGACAGGCTATGGTAGTATATGGACAGAATAAGGCAGTATAGAGGCAGGCTAAGGCAGTATAGGGAAAGGCTAGGGTAGTATATAGACAGGCTAAGGCAGTATAGGGGCAGGCTAAGGCAGTATAGGGAAAGGCTAGGGTAATATATAGACAGGTTAAGGCAGTATAGGGGCAGGTAAAGGCTAGGGTAGTATATGGACAGGCTAAGGCAGTATAGGGTCAGGCTAAGGCAGTATAGGGAGAGGCTAGGGTAGTATATGGACAGGCTAAGGCAGTATAGGGGCAGGCTAAAGCAGTATAGGGACAGGCTAGGGTAGTATATGGACAGGCTAAGGCAGTAAAGGGGCAGGCTAAGGCAGTATAGGGACAGGCTAAGGCAGTATAGGGACAGACTAGGATAGTATATAGACAGGCTAAGACAGTATAGGGGCAGGCTAAGGCAGTATAGGGACAGGCTAGGGCAATAAAGGAACAGGCTAGGGTAGTATATAGACAGGCTAAGGCAGTATAGGGGCAGACTAAGGCAGCATAGGGACATGCTAGGATAGTATATACACAGGCTAAGGCAGTATAGGGGCAGGTTAACGCAGTATAGGGACAGGCTAGGGCAGTAAAGGAACAGGCTAGGGTAGTATATTGACAGGCTAAGGCAGTATAGGGGCAGGCTAAGGCAGTATGGGGACAGGCTAAGGCAGTATAGGGGCAACCTGGGGTAGTATATAGACAGGCTAGGGTAGTATAGGGACCGGCTAGGGCATTATAGGGGTGGGCTAGGGTAGTATAGGGGCAGGCGGAGGGGCCTGGGGGGCAGTTGTCATCATGACACACAAAACTGCTGTAAAAAAAAATCTTGGTTGTCAATTTGCTGGGTAAATAGAACATAAGGAGAGGTGGTCGTGGTTCAATTTGCTGCCCCTCTCAAAAGTGCTGCCTGGGTCCACCGGGACCCATGGTAGGGTCGGCCCTGTATACACTGTATGTAGTATTGGCTACACACAGTATATAGTACTGTTTTCCAGCAGGGGTATGGGGACCTCCTATCCCATCTCCGGAACAAAATCAAGTTGGGTATTATTCAGCCATGCACAGGAAGGCTTGTACTTTATGAATGAATACAAGCCTTTCTGTGATTGACTGGGGTGGACATCGTATCATCATCTGTCTGCCTCTCCACCTACGGCCAATCGGAGGCTTCCTGTGAATGGCTAAGCAGTTTTCTGTCCAACTCGATTTTGCTCCAGGAATGGAATGGAATGCCCCTGTAGCGTTGCTGGAACACCACGCTGTATTCTGTATGTAGCTAATGTTACATACAGTGTATAGAGTGCTGACAGCAGGAGCATGTATTGGTGAAGGCCAATTTGGCTCAAACAAACTAATTAAAGCGGTAGTAAACTGCGTTTTTTTTTTTTTTAAATCCTGTAAGGTGCGATACATACTAGCACATTATGTGAAACTTACCTTAGAACGAAGCCATCACTGTCAGCGTTGAAGGCGCTTCCATCTTCACCCGGTCTTTCTTCCGGGCTTACCTATAGTCATGCATGGACGTTTACTCCTTTAAAGTGAAGGAACAGATGAAGTTAGGCTTTAATCTGTGTACTTATTGTATCTGTTTGCCTGTGGTTCAACTTTAAAACAAGCAAAATGAGTGGGAACTGTCCAGTTGTCCAACTGTCCCTTGGTGACATCTCTCAGGGGACAGCAGAAGAAAGGCTACCAAGTTGCTTCATTTGCATATAAATACATAAACTATCTAATAAGAATTAAAAAAAATGTTTTCTTTGTGAAATCCCTCTCAACGTGCCATAACGCTTTCCTTCCCGGATAATCCATCATCACATTTCACAGGTGGCATTGGCTTGGTTTATGTTAATGATTTCCATAAAGCCAGATTTTAGCCCTCATCCTGTCTGCTCTTTGGCCTCCGTTAATGTGTTGGGGGTGGCACTGACAATGTTGGGTCAGGGGGGGTCAATCAATTATCTGTGTGAATGTGGACAGCCCTACAATCTACTGAAATACACCCAGCCATAAATTCAATTAGAGGGTCAGCTCCTGGGGACCTCCGCCCCCATCAGAGGGCAAGAACATCCAACAAAAAGAGAAATCCATTACCAGCACTGCCGAAATCACCGAAAGCCTGAAACACAAATTCCATAATTTATACAATAATATTGCAAGTCTGAACTTTATGTTCCATGTATACCTCGAATGGTATCTCGTACGCCGTGTTTATACACTCAGATTGGATTTTGTGGGAACAAGCTGTGATGATGATGTGTCCTGAGAGAGGATGCCAAGATATTTTTATTTGCTAAAGTGAGAATCTTGTCTGGAAGGATTTTTTTTTTTTTAACAGTCGGTGAAAGTTGTGACAGAACCATGAGAAATAATTAGAATTAAAATTAGATGATCATTTCCAATTACCGTGACAGTTTTCTTGTATCAAAGTTTGAATTAGAAGAAGTTTATAAGGACACAGTATAAATCGGTCTATCTATCTATCTATCTATCTATCTATCTATCTATCTATCTATCTATCTATCTATCTATCTATCTATCTATCTATCTATCTATCTATCTATCTATCAAAAATACAGTATCTATCTAGAGTCCTTCTATGAATTCTTATATCATTTTATTTCTTTATTGATCTATTGGTCTACAAATCTATCTCTAATATAACTGTCTATCTATCTATCTATCTATCTATCTATCTATCTATCTATCTATCTATCTATCTATCTATCTATCCAAACATTTTCTTGCCCCTTCATGCAATTTCGCTCTCCACCTGCTCTGAGACATACAATAAATAACAGCTAGACTCAAAATCAGTTTATTGAATCAGATCAGGCAGCGATTGCGATTGGTTGCCAGAAGTTACAGTGTATCATTACCACTCACTGACTGGCTGCTAGAGGTTACACTGAGAGGTTGCTAGAGGTTACAGCACACATTAAGGCTCAA
The DNA here is from genome assembly GCF_042186555.1 of Aquarana catesbeiana. Lineage (NCBI taxonomy): Eukaryota > Metazoa > Chordata > Amphibia > Anura > Ranidae > Aquarana > Aquarana catesbeiana. Next base: position 626,072,972 of record NC_133328.1, on the reverse strand, counting down.
TGATTATTTGATAGAGCTTACAGCACATGGCTTCAACTTGTTGATTGGTTGCTAGAGATTACTGAGATTACTGTACATCAATACTGCTCACTGATTGGTTGCTAGAGGTTACTGGACATCCTTACCATGCGCTAATTGGTTGCTGCACATTATTACTGCTCAGCGAATGGTTGCTAGAGGTTAGTGCACATCATTACTGCTCACTGATTGGTTGCTAAAGGTTATAGTGCATCATCTCCTCACTGCCTGCACGCCATTAACTGGGGAGGTGAGGAGACCTATCAATAGACAGAAAAGTTCTAGGGATCCTAGGACTCCTGGGATCAGTGGCAGTGCTGGGGGAGGGTGGGATCAGCGGCAGCGGTGGGATGTTGGGATTAGTTAGGAGGCAGTACACTGTGGCAAATTCTGAATCATGTAGAGCAAAGCTGGAAATCTTTGGCAAGTATATAATGGGGATTCTACACCGACCACCAATGTATAGGGGGAATTTACAATTACCACCAATGTGAGGGAGGATTTACACTGACCACCGACATGAGGGGGAATTTGCACTGACCACCATATAATGGGGGATTTTATGCCACCCACCAATATAAAGAGTGATTTCTACACTGTGTCACGTACCTGACGGTAGAGCCTGATATGCAGGGGACGGCCTCTCTTACCCCTCTGACTCGGGGCCCCCTGATAGAGCAGACAGGAGGTGCAGGAGTGCAGAGTCCCACGAGTGCCTAATGGGTCGCAGACCGTGGAACTGGAAGCAGCTGCAGGTGGAATGGTAGTTCAGCAGGATTCTCCAGCTAGCAGAGAAGGCCGGTACAAGCAGGCCGGGTCATACGCTGGCGGAGCAGGAGCAGGTGCGGAGGCAAAAGCGTAGTCAGGACACAGGCCGAGTCGGTGATGGGCCGGCAGCGAGGTAGTAGAAAGAGCAGGCAGATGCGGTGGTCAGAACAAGCCGGGTCAGATGTAGGCAGCAAACAGCAGAGTCGGAGGCAAGCCAGGTCAGATAACAGGTACAGGTATCCGATGCAGGCAGACAGGAACACACAGGAACGCTGTAGAACGGACAGCACTGGGTCTAGGTACGGAATGAATTTAAATATCCTGTTGAGCGCCAAAAGCTGTCACATGGTGCGAGCGCGCCATTGCGCCGGTGCCCACGCGCACGAGCGCCGGCGCACTGGCATTCTGACTGAGCAAACAGACTGTCTTGGATTCCCATCTCGAGTACTGGCATGCCCTTCTTGGCAATGCGCTCGTGTGCGCATATGCGCGTACAGGCACACGCAGATGCACTGGAGGTGTTCTGACAGAGGCTGAGGTCACAGGTCGTCTTCTTCGGCCGCCATCTTGGGTACTTGCTAGCCTTTCCTGACACACTGACACCAATGTAAAAGGAGCATTTACACCAACCACCAGTGTATGGGGGAATATACACTAACCTCCAAGTCAGGGGGAATTTACACTGTGACAACCATTGTCGAGGAGATTTGTACTGATCACCGATGTAAGGTGACACTTCTACACCGACCACTAATGTTAGGGGGGATTTACACTGACCACCAATATAAAGGGAGATTTACACTGACCACCAATGTAATGAGAAGATTTACACTGACCACCAATGTAATGAGAAGATTTACACTGACCACCAATGTAATGAGAAGATTTACACTGACCACCAATGTAATTGAGACATTTAGCCTGCGTTCACATTTGTGTGTGCTGGGAATGCATGCAAAATCGCTTTCCTGACACCACAAAAACATGCTGCCCTTTATCTAGTACGCAGCAGTTCCATTATTGTTAATGACACCCTCACGCATCTGCTGAGATGTGCATATTCACATGCGCCAAAATTCAGGCTGCTGTGGCACCATGTTATTTTAAAAGAGGGTTCCACCTCCAATTTGCTTACCTTTGCAGAACAGGCTGATGTTAGACTTAATGACCACAGTTGTAGGCAGGATATTCAAGCATGCCCCTCCCCAGTGGGCAGCATTCAGCAGAGGTGATGGTGAATATGACCTCAGGGGGGCATGATATACATATGTATGCCGCCTCTATTTACATATCAATGCAGCCGGTCCGCGGCTATACATATCAATGCAGATTGTTTACATGTAAACACAGGGTCTGCAGGTGAGTCATCTGTACACGACAATAGCTGGGCAGCATTATTAACAGAACTTCACACTGAGATATTGGGACACAGCACGGGACTAAAACTTCAAGGGAATTTAAACTGGAATAGTTGGCAAGTATGAGGCAGCTGCTTTGGGCCCCACAAAAATGATGGGGCCCAGGGCAGCTGCCCCCTTTGCCCTACCTTAAAGACAGCCCTGCATTTAAATAGAAAAGACCAGACAAAAGCAATCAATTCCTACTCCACTGGCTGCAGTGAAGCCTAGCAGCCTTACTATAAGGGGGTACTACAAATCTATCTATCTATAATTCTAATTGAAAGGGCATTGAAAGGGCGAGAGGGCAGGTGAGACATCACGAGTCTAATAGATCCCAATGTCTTATTAAAGAGAACCTGTCACAACAAAACAGCATCACGTAGGGGACTTTTGTTCACCTTTGTGATAAAAAATAAAGTTTAGTAAAAAAGGTGTAAAAAAAAAATGTAAGTTACACCCAAGCACTTCAACCCCCCCAAAAAATATTTTGAGCCTCCCCAACATATACAAATGAAAACACTTGTGTTACGGGGGGTCTGCGCTTGTAAATGACACACGTTATACATCACTGCCCAGCCCGGGGTGAGATCAATAATTCTATGCCCATTTTTACAGTTAATTCTAAACTGATGACCTGTAGGAGCTTTTAATGTGTTGCCCGTGGAAAATGAAGGTGCTGAAGTTTGTCACCTTTTCACGGGCGCTCACAGTTTTAAGTCTTGACATGTTTTGTGTCTATTTACTTGGCTCAACCTCAGCTTTATTATGTACCCAAAAGTTTGCTAATAGACTCACCGGCCACTTTATGAGGTGCACCTGTTCAATTGCTCGGTAACACATACTTCTAATCAGCCAATCACATGGCAGCAACTCAATGCATTTAGGCATCTAGACGCGGTGAAGATGATTTGCTGAAGTTCAAACCGAGCATCAGAATGGGGAAGAAAGGGGATTTAAGTGACTTTGAACGGGGCATGGTTGTTGGTGCCAGATGGGCTGGTCTGAATATTTCAAAATCTGCTAATCTATTGGGATTTTCACACACAACCATCTCTCGGGTTTACAGAGAATGGTCTGAAAAAAAGAGAAAATATCCAGTGAGCGGCAGTTGTGTGGAGCAAAATGCCTTGTTGAGGTCAGAGGTCAGAGGAGAATGGGCAGACTGGTTCCAGATGATAGAAAGGCAACAGTAACTCAAATAACCACTCGTTACAACCAAGGTATGCAGAATACCATCTCTGAACACACAGCACATGGAACCTTGAAGCAGATGGGCTTCAGCAGCAGAAGACCACACCGGGTGCCACTCCTGTCAGCTAAGAACAGAAAACTGAGTCTCCCCAAATTGGACAAAAAAGATTGGAAAAACATTGCCTGGTCTGATGAGTCTCCATTTCAGCTGAGACATTCAGATGGTGGGGTCAGAATTCGGCGTCAACAACATGAAAGTATGGATCCATCCTGCCTTGTATCACCGGTTCAGACTGGTGGTGGGGGTGTAATGATGGGGGGGATATATTCTTGGCACACTTTGGGCCCCTTAGTACCAACTGAGCATCGTTTAAACACCACGGCCTACCTGAGTATTGTTGCTGACCATGTCCATCCCTTTATGACTACAGTGTCCCCATCTTCTGATGGCTACTTCCAGCAGGATAATGCACCATGTCACAAAGCTCCAATCATCTCACCACTGGACAATGAGGTCACTGTACTCCAATGGCCTCCACACTCACCAGATCTCCATCCAATAGAGCACCTTTGGGATGTGGTGGAAGGCAGTGGCGTATTTAAGTTTTGTGCTGCCCTATGCCTGACTAAACTCGTGCACCCCCTAATTTAAATAATTCCCAACCTCTTCCTGTCAAGGCCACACCCCTTGCTATTTAAGACCCGCCCTGAAATTTTCGAGTGGAGACACTAATTCTAAAGGGCCTGGTGGGGGGGGGGGGGAGGGGCAATGGATTCCTTGATTTGCATAGATTTCCTCTCACTTCCTGTTTGGCTATAGGGGCAGGAAGTGAAGGGAAATCTCTGCGAAGGGACAGAGATGGTAAAAAATAACTGACAGGGGTTATAACCCTTCCTTATTCTATCCAAAATGATAAAAATAAGTGTTGCCTATAGTTCTACTTTAAGCACAAATTTCTGATAATTTTATGGAGAGGACTAAGATGATATAACCATGCCGATGGTGTAGCAGAAAACATATAGGACAGTGAGGAAGGTTTGTTGTGTGGTCCAGGATGAGAGGACAGTCAAAATTAGAAGCGGTGCCCCCCCCCCCACCACCACCACAGTTGCGGAATGCCGGCCGCCCGCAGTGGGGCCGCTTTATGGGGGGCGCTAGACTAATTTCCCTCCCAGCCCAGTCCGCCCCATAAGACTGGTGCTACATCAACAGTGTAACACAAGCCGATGGTGACTCTTTCCGTGCTGCCCCCCTGCAAAGTGCTGCCCTAGGCCTTCCGCGTTGGTGGAAGAGGAGATTCGCATCATGGATGTGCAGCTGAGAAATCTGCAGCAACTGTGTGATACTATCATGTCACTATGGACCAAAATCTCTGAGGAACGTTTCCAACACCTTGTTGAATCTATGCCACGAAGAATGAAGGCAAAAGGGGGTCCAACCCGGTACTAGCGAGGTGTACCTAATAAAGTGGCCGGTGAGTGTATATTGCGTTTGTGTGTTCTAAAATTAACTTTAGTGCTTTTATACTGAAATTTTGCACTAATATTACGTGACAAAAAATTGGCACTACTACTATTTTATTCTTCAATTATATAACGCTGGGGGTTTTAAGTAATCTTTAGGCCTAAAATTATTATTTTTTAAATGATATGTGCGAAATAATGTAAAAAACAGCTCCCGCAGCGAAAGGATTAACCTTCTCACACTCCATCCAAAGCTAAATCAATCGTTTTGGCTTTACCTATATACGTATTTTAAGGACAGGTATGACTTTGTGTACAAACGATTTACTTTGGAAGCCAATGTAAACCCGGATGGGGAGAAGTACAATGTTCTGCTGTAAGAATACTGAGAACTGTCATCCTTCTCCCTTTATGATGGATGATCCTCATGCAGACATAGTTGTGCCTAAACATGTCAGAATATAAGGTTAAAATGAGTTTGCTTCCACTAGTTGAAAAGTTGGAGCCGGGACACAGTAATGACTGTTTTGTCTGTCAGTCTTAAAGTGACTGTAAAGTCTCGTTTTTTTTTTTTCCTATAAAAATAATAAACCTGTTATACTTACCGGATCCTCCTCTTGTCGGGTGCCTCTTCTGTGCTCCTGGCTCCTCCCTCCTGTTCAGCACCCCCCACAGAGAGCAGCTTGCTATGGGGGGCACCTGAGCCGAGTCACAGCTCCCTGTGTTCACTCTGGCCCCACCCCCTCTCACCCCTGATTGGCTAGCTGACTTTGATTGCCAGCAGCAGGAGCCAATGGCGCCAATGCTGTGTCTCTGCCAATCAGGAGGGAGAATCTCGGACAGCTGAGACACTCGTGGGCATCGCTGGACAGAGAGGGAACTCAGGTAAGTGTTAGGGGAGGCCGAGGAGGGCTGCTGCACGCAGAAGGCTTGTTACCTTAGTGCATAGAATACATTAAAGCGGAGTTCTGGCGAAAAAAAAATATTTTTTTTTTGGATCCTAGTATTATTGCTAATGAAATTAAAAAAAAACAGTATACAATAATCATGATCGATTGTTCAAAAATATAAATTGGGTAACCAGCATGCACCTCTCGATCTCGCGCATGCGCGATTCAACGGCGGGCCGTAGCATAGACTCCTGGGAAATGATTAATTCCCAGAAGCATAGGCGAGGGAGGAAGTCACGAGGAGCTCCTCTAGACCAGGAAGTGGCAGATTACAAGGACTGCATAACAACAGGGCCTTTCTGGTAAGTATAAAAAAAAAATTTCCTCCAAATGTTTTTTTTCTAGTGTAGCAATAACTCTCAGTGGAGCTGCTGGTTTAAGCGGGCTTGTTACCTTCACTCTGCTTCCCTCTGTTTCACCGGCACCGGGTCTAGGGTTCCGTTGAGTTTACCTCTGGACAACACACGCACCAACACTTGAGTACGTTTTCAATGCTTTATTAAACCATCAACGAAGGAAGTAGCAGGAAAGAGGCAGAAGGAAAACTGCAGAGGAAAACTCAAATACCTTTTTAGTAAGATTCTTGACAAATGTCCTTTGGGGTTGGATATTTCAGTAGAATGCACTCCCAGCTCTCTAACGCATACCTGTCAGCCAGGAGGGCCAGCAGGTGGCTGTAAAAACTAACCCCAAAATATGGCGTCTGTCCCATAAATACCCTCGACCAGATTGCAACTCGGAGGACCACCTCCACCGAGTTGTCTCCGGGACAGAAGAGCATCCATACGCTTAGACACGTTGCCTTTCCAACACTAACCAGCGGTAACAGCGACACCCACGGCTCAGTATGGAAACACACACAACGTCAGCCAAGCTGGAACAGAGGCAAATATAACCTTCCTAACAAACAAGTTACTAAATTTACCTATCAGATGGTAGATTGCAAATCTACCAGCGCTACATACTCCCCCCACTACAGTAGACGTTGTCCCCAACGTCTGTCCAAAAACAATGACAGTAACTCCCAAGCCTGGGAGTAGGTATTTGAGCTTTTAATAAGTTGGATAGACAAAGAGAGAAAGAAAGACAGTGGAAAGATATTATAAGTCTTACATCTATAAAACATTATGTTCACATCCGCAAACAAAACCATCCTATGACTGTACATAACCTCACTATCTATCTAGCTGAAAAGCCTCCCAGCTTGATAGGAGATCCAATAGTTCCTGAAAAAGAAAACTTATTAAACACACACATATATATACTGTACAATATTAGGAGCAAAGCCTCATTCTTAAAGAAAATGAGCCTCTCTTCCCATCATCTAGTATCAAAAAAAAGAAAATCTTAAGGAGTCCATCCCTGTATAATAATCTCTTTAAATGAAGAAAATGCAGCTAGCAAAAAGAAGTCCTTGGATTTGAAACACTGAACAGAATATGTAGATCTTGACCACGAAGATCTCTTTACACTGACACTAGCTATCTAACTTCAAAGTACTTTTGTCCAGAATCACCAATAAAACCGGGGATCCGGCAAGGTCAGTGTCTTTCCCGTTTTATCCACTGTGGTAATGAAATAGACAACGTGATCTTTTCCGCGCCTGAAGATGACCACTTTGTCAGCATAGATGTGCCGACCGAAGTTCCAGTGCATAAAACATCCACTAAAACGTTCATCCATTTTAACAGAACATCCAGACTTTTGGAAAGGCTTAGGCACAGATAAATAGTCCCAAACAGCTTCACTGTACCAAAGTTCCTGGTTAAGTTCAATCACTTGCATTATGTCCTGGGGCACATAGGGGAACTCCAAACCATACTCTGCAGCCACACGCTTGTTTAACATTCTCTGCAAACGTGCACTTTTGGGCAAAGATCTGTCCTTCCCCATACCAGGCGGCACACAGGAATCCAATGATTTGCTCACCATAGACCCAGCCGGTGTCTGTAGTGAACTAACAACTTTCGATAAAGTCTCGGTAACAGTACTGTGCGGCTCCACACAGGGTGACGTCTTCCCAGAACTCAGGGCTGTCCATTCAGGGAAAGTCATATCAGAGGCGACATCTTCACCTTGTGACCATAACAGCTCTTGTGACATAGTCTCAAATAGGTCATCATCACCGGAAAGATCCGACATGGATTCTATTTCCGAATCTCCCAACTCTTCCGCTGGCAGATATTTATTTACAGTCCCAGATACATTCCCCATCAGTGGCTTACCCGTTCCTGACGTGGACTCTGGTAGCTCCGGTTCAGATAACCTCTGGGGTAGGCCTCAACCACGGCTGTGGGAAGCCTTCACATGTCCCACCTTCCTTTGAACAGGTACAACAGGAGTAGGTGTAGTGGACGCAGAAATCAAAGTAATGTCCCCTGATGAGACAACAGCAGCAGTGTCTCTGTCTAGAACATTGTCAGTAACAAAAGGCAAAGTGAGGGCCTGCCGTTCTCTCTCTGTAGTAGTAGCAGCTTCTACTGTGGCGATACCTTTTGCCCAAACCATCCGATAAGCACGGGGCGACGTGGTAGGTTTCTCCACCACAAACAAGTACTCTCCACATTGCGGACATCGGCCAAATGGACGGAGATGTACGGCCAGTCCTTCACATCGGTGGCAGATCATGCCCAGTCCCTCAATATCTCCTGAGGTATACAGAACAAACCTCCCCTGCGGCTTCAAACGAACTCCAGTATCCGTAAGCAGGGTTTCGGTCAACACAGTATTCAACACGGTGCTTGCAGGGAACATTCTCGGTCCCATAATTGGCTGCATCGCCGGAAAAGACATGGCCGCACTCTGATCTTCTCAGCACGATCACGAGGCTTCTCTTTACCTCTGGCGCCAAACACATACACGCAACCCACGCGGTATCAAGTAGGGTAAGCTCCTCCCACTTGTTCTTCTGATCACGTAGTTCCTGGGCCTTCACTGGCGCCCGCTGTCTACGCATTCAGAAATAAAGTCCTGCAGTTTAACCCCTTCTCTTCCTGTAAGATTTTTTTTTTTCAAAGTCCAGCTCTCACCATAAACTCCCGATGAAACACTTCTCTGGGTTGCGAGAATTGACGGTCAACAAATCCCGGACGACGCCCCCACATGTAGCAATAACTCTCGGTGGAGCTGCTGGTTTATGCGGGTCTGTTACCTTCACTCACCTTCCCTCTGTTTCACCGGCACCGGGTCTGGGGTTCCGTTGAGTTTACCTCTGGACGACACACGCACCAACACTTGAGTACGTTTTCAATGCTTTATTAAACCATCAACGAAGGAAGTAGCAGGAAAGAGGCAGAAGGAAAACTGCAGAGGAAAACTCAAATACCTTTTTAGTAAGATTCTTGACAAATGTCCTTTGGGGTTGGATATTTCAGTAGAATGCACTCCCTTGGTGGGACACACTCCTTGCACGCCTGGATAGGCCTCTCTCACTTGCCTAGCAGCCAGTACGTAGCACGAACAAAAGTCTCTGCCACAGACTTGTTTGGGATGAACCCGTACGATCCTCTGCCACAGGATGTATTGTTTTTTTCTGCGATGATTGTCAGTCACAGTGTTTGAACCTTTAAGCCAAACCCGGCAACACTATGCTGTATAATTACTTTAGGATACGTCCTCCAACCGAGTCACCAGGCCCCTCTCCAGACCAGCACTCTGCATGATCCTTCCATGACGGGTCCTCCCCTGGGATCTCCTCGGTTGTCCAGCTTCTTCACACGGGATAGACAGCTCAGGACCATTCCTCGGCCGCTGTGGTAGCCCTCAGACATGCTTCTGGGCCCACCCCTGCGCCGCAGCGACGTGGGCCTCCAGAACGGAGGACCACGAGATAGCTCTCTAACGCATACCTGTCAGCAAGGAGGGCCAGCAGGTGGCTGTAAAAACGAACCCCAAAATATGGCGTCTGTCCCATAAATACCCTCGCTCAGAATGCAACTCGGAGGACCACCTCCACCGAGTTATCTCCGGGACAGAAGAGCATCCATACGCTTCGACACGTTGCCTTTCCAACACTAGCCAGCGGTAACAGCGACACCCACGGCTCAGTCTGGAAACACATGCAACGTCAGCCAAGCTGGAACAGAGGCAAATCTAACCTTCCTAACGAACAAGTTACTAAATTTACCTATCAGATGGTAGATCGCAAATCTACCAGCGCTACACTAGGTTAAAAGGAGTCTTTTAATGCAAAAAAAATTTTTAGGGTGGAACTCCGCTTTAAGATGAAGAAAAACCTTCTGCCTTTACAAACCCCTTTAAAATCGAGGTCTTGTGTTGTTTACAGTTACAGTTATTCTGTATCACTTCTGGAATCTTTCACCCGGCAATCAAAAAAATGTGAAGCTCTGTGCCAACATGGTTAGAAAATGGCTTAACCACTTCAGCCCCGGGAAGCATTTACCCCCCCTCCCCCTTTAATGACCAGGCAATGTTTTGCGATACAGCACTGCGCCGCCTTAACTGACAATTGCGCGGTTGTGCGGCGCTGTATCCAAACAAAATTAACGTCAATTTTTTTCCCACAAATAGAGCTTTCCTTTGGTGGAATTTAATCACCTCTGCGATTTTTATTTTTTGCGCTATAAACAAAAAAAACCCGACAATTTTGAAAAAAAAAAATTACTTTCTGCTATAAAACATTCTAAAATGTAAAAAAACCCAAAAAAACCCCAAATGTATTCATCAGTTTAGGCCGATATGTATTCTGCTGCAGATTTTTTGATAAAAAAATTGCAAAAAGCGTGTATTGATTGGTTTGCGCAAATGTTATTACGTCTATAAAATGGGGGATAGATTTATGGCATTTTTATTTATTTATTTATTTTTTTACTGGTAATGGCGGTGATCAGTGAGTTTTAGGGGGACTGCGACATTGCGGCAGACGGATCGGACACCTAACTAACATTTTTGACACTTTTTTTGGGAACCAGTGACTTTATTACAGTGATCAGTGCTAAAAATATGCACCATTATTGTACTAATGACACAGGCAGGGAAGGGGTTAACATCAGGGGCGATCAAGGGGTTAAATGTGTTCCCTGCAGGTGTGTTCTAACTGTATGGGGGACGGTGTGACTGGGGAAACACACAGATCCATCTTCCTGCTTAGAGGAAAGACAGGATCTGTGTGATCTCCCCAGTCAGAACGGAGATCTGCCTTGTTTACACAGGCAGATCCCCGTTCTGACACTGCGGGGAACGATCGTGGGCGGCCAGCGGACATCGAGTCCGCCGGACCCACTGATTGGCTCCCCTGTCAGCCAATGGGAGCGCGCGCACGCACCCACAAAAGCCAGTCCCTGAGCTGACATAAAGCTACGGCGATTAACGGGATCGTGCCACCTTGGCGCAGTACAATGACGGCTGCTGGTCGAAAAGTGATTAAAATGCGTTGCTGTTTAACTACTTGAGCTCCTGAAGGATTTATCCTCCTTCATGACTGGGCCATTTTTTACTATACGGCACTGCGTTACTGACAATTGTCGTGCGACACTGTACCCAAATAAAATTGATTAAAAAAAATAGAGCTTTGGTGGTATTTGATCACCCCTGCGTTTTTTATTTTTTGCGCTATAATTTTGAAAAAAAAAACAAAAAAAACAATATTTTTTACTTTCTGCTATACAGAAAGCGCTATGCTAAACATATCCAATTAAAAAATTGGAAAAAAAAAATCTAATTTCTTCATCAATTTAGGCCAATATGTATTCTGCTACATATTTTTGGTAAAAAAAGAAAAAAAAATCCCAATAAGTGTATATTGATTGGTTTGCGCAAAAGTTATATCGTCTACAAACTATAGTATTTTTTTTTTTTTTTTACTAATAGAGATCAGCGACTTATAGCAAGACTGCGATATTGCACTGACGCTTTTTGGGAACACATTTTGACTGGAAACTCCCATGCACGCTTAAAGTGATTACAAACGATCACCTTGTATTGTATTACAAATGTTGTATAATATATGCAGCAACTTCAATTGATTTGTATTTGTTTGATAAAATAAATAAAAATTATTGTTAAAAAAAAACAAAAAACGACCACCTTGTAAAACAGCCCATTGAGTTTACAATTGAAACAAAAGGCAAAATATTTTTGTATAGTTATAAAAAAACCACATTTTAACCACTTCAGCTCTGGAAGATTTAACCCCCCCCCCTCATGACCAGGCCATTTATTGCGATACGGCACTGCTTTACTTTAACCGACAATTGTGCGGTCGTGCGATGCTGTACACAAATAAAATGTATGTCCTTTATTTCCTCACAAAGAGAGCTTTCTTTTGGTGGTATTTGATCACCTCTGCGGTTTTTATTTTTTTACGCTATAAACAAAAGCATACAATTTTGAAAAAAACAAACAAAAAAAAACAATGTTTTTTTTTACTTTCTGCTATAAAACATATCCAATAAAAAAAAAATGTAAAAAACCTAATTTATTTATAAATTTAGGCCAATATGTATTTTGCTACATATTTTTGGTAAAAAAAAAAAAAAAATCCCAATTAGTGTATATTGATTGGTTTGCGTAAAAGTTATAGCGTCTACAAAACAGGGGATATTTTTATTTATTTGCTTTTATTTTTACATTAGTAATGGTGGTGATCAGAGACTTATAACAGGACTGGGATATTGCAGCAGACAGTTGGATACTAACTGACACTTTTGACACTTTTTGGGGACCAGTGACATCACACCTCCCAACTTTTTGAGATGGGAATGAGGGACACCTATCAGAAAAAGTATGCAGGCATAGGACACGCCTCCTGCCACGCCCCCTTAAAGGAGAATTGTATAAAAAAAACAAGATTAGATAAACCCACAAGTGTTTTTTTGGGTTCCTTTTGGGGGAGGTTACAGTAATTTCTACCAAAAAAAAATGCAGTTTTTAAAATGAATGCGAAAAATAAAAAAATTGCCGAGTTAAGAAGGTGGTTAATGAATTGACTGCATTGGGTGTCATGGCTACTATTTTCTCTGGGGTCCTAAAAAACAGGATGCTTTATATCCTGCTTCATCTGCACACATCACATACAACATTTTGTTTTTTAGTTATATTTCTTTCAGCCAGTTTATCCGAAAGACGAAAAAATGCAGTCAGAGATAAATAGCTTTTCAGCCTCCTTCCAGAATCTGGTGCTTTGCCCGGAGTTCTTCCTAAAGCCCCCCCAGCAGGCAGCTGTCTGGTTAACACGAGCCTCATAAATCTGCGCTGGAATGTGGACGGCCATAAATCAGCCTGTAACACACAGGAGCTTCCCAAATGGGACGTCTAACTATACTCAGGAATGTAAACGTGATCATTATGTATAAATACCCATCATGGGCAGCCTGAGAGGTGACAGTTAAGCCTGGTACACACGATCGGATTGTTGGCAGGGAATTGTGTGATGACAGACTGTTGCAGAGGCGGCTGGTGCTCAAAATTTTTGGGGGGGTGCAAACAAACTGAAAAATTCTGAAAAACCCCATCAATTGCCGCCACTGTGCCCATCAAACGCAGCCACTGTGCCATCAAATGCAGCCACTGTGCCGATCAATTACCAACACTGTGCCATCAAAGGCAACCACTGTGCCCCATAAAATGCAGCCACTGAGCCCATCAATTGCCACCACTGTGCCATCAAACGCAGCCACTGTGCCCATCAATTGCCGCCACTGTGCCCATCTATTGCTCCCACTGTGCCCCATCAAAAGCAGCCACTGTGCCATATCAGATGCTGCCAGTGTGCCCCCCGCGGACCCACCATCTGCACTTACCTGTCTCGGTGGGACAGCTCCTCGATGCTCCTTGATGTCTTCTCCCATCTTCTCTTCCCATCCTCTGCTATAATTGGACGCCTGGCATCCAATCACAGTGCCTGTCGTTTCAGCCAATCAGGTGACGGGTAACAGACCCGAGCACCTGATTGGCGGAGAGGTGGTTTAGTGTTAGGAGAGCAAATATTCATTCGCTTTACTAACACAGCTGAGTGACCTGCGGGCGCCCACCATGGCGCTCGCAGGTCACCGTTTTTGATGCTTATTAGAGCCTATGGCTCTAATCAGGTGCTTCAAAACCAACCCCCGCCGCTGTAATTCAGGCGCCCTGCGCACGAAAAGGTACCGGGCGCCTGAATAGGGGGTGGCAGCGGCAGCCATAGATAGATTCATGCAATGCATGAATCTATCTATTGGTGCTAGAGGGGATGGCAGGAGAGAGGGGGTGGTGCCCGTGCGCCCTTAATGCACGGGCCGCCACTGGACTGTTGGCCTAAAATCTGACCGTTAGTACGCTCCTTCAGACAATTGTTGTCCAACTTTCGGCCAACAAATGTTGGATGAAAGGCTAGTAAATTTTCGGAGGACAACGGTTTGTTGTCAGATTTTCGTATTGTCTGTACACAAGTCCGTCACAATCAATGCTCACCAAGCACGACATTAGCAGAAGGTGCCCAAAGGGTGGCGTTCAAGAGCTGAAATTCCTTGTAGTACGTCACTACATTCGTGTTTGTAGGATGACAATTGTGTGCTGTTAGTATGCAAGACAAGTTCCCGGCACACGCTCTTCGGGCAAAAGTCTGACACTCGGTTGGCCAACAATCCGATCGTGTGTGCGAGGCTAGAGTGCCAGCCGTGAACATTCTCTGTGATCACCTCATTTCATGTCACAGCTCACATCACTACTGGAAATTCTTCATTCATCTTCAACTGCTGGCAAACATCTAAATACACTCCTGGAATATATATATATATATATATATATATATATATATATATATATATATATAGAGGAGCTTCTACCAGACACAGCCAGGTCCCTGACCTCCACCGCAGAAGCAGCAGCATAGTTTGGTCAAGAACACACCCCCAGCCTCCTTATTGGACAATGAAGGAGCAGCGGAGCGCTGATGATTCATCACTCTGCTTTCTTCTCCTTTCAGTATGTTTCTCCCCAACACATGTGCATAGCAGTGGAGTTTGATTGGCTCCTACAGTACTTCCCTTCTTTTTCTAAAGCCTGGTTCACACTGTTGCGGTTGCACTTGTTCCCGAACCCGCAACCACCTGCAGCCAAATCGTCACCCGCAACCACCTGCGGCCAAAACGTGCGGGGCTGTCATTCATTCTTAATGGCACCCTCAAGCATCTAAAAACACAGCTCTCTGTAACCAAACAAAATGTACGTCCTTTATTTCCCCACAAATAGAGCTTTCTTTTGGTGGTATTTGATCTCCTCTGTGGTTTTTCTTTTTTGCGCTATAAATAAAAAAAGAGCGTAAATTTTGAAAACAAAAAAAAAAATACTTTTTGCTATAATACATATCCAAAAAAAAAAAACAACTAAAAACTAATTTCTTCTTCTTAATCAGTTTAGGCCAATATGTATTCTTCTATAAATTTTTGGTAAAAAAATTGCAATAAATGTATATTGATTGATTTGTGCAAAAGTTATAGCGTCTACAAAATAGGGGATATATTTATGGCATTTTTAGTATTATTTTTTTACTAGTAATGGTGGTGATCAGCGATTTTTAGCGGGACTGCGACATTGCGGTGGACAGATCGGACACTTTTCACACTTTTTTGGGACAGCGACCATTGATTACTGTATAAATGTCACTGGCAGGGAAGGGGTTAACACTAGGGGCGATCAAGGGGTTAAAATGTTCCCTAGGGAGGTGTTTCTAACTGTGGGGGGAGGGGACTGACAGGGAGTAGAGAGAGATCGCTGTTTTTTTTCATTAGGAACAGCAGATCTCTCTCTACTTCCCTGACAGAACGGGGATTCAGCTTTGTTTATATTGACAGATCCCCGTTCTGGCTCTCTGAGGAGCGATCGCGGGTCGCCGGGGGACATCGCGGCCGCTGCCCACGCGCTTTGGCTCCGGTGTCATGTTGCGGGCATGCGCCCCCTAGAGCTCTTAAAGTGGCCAACGTACAGCTGCAACGATTCGCGCATTCGTGCCAACCAGCCGCAATTGGATGGCGGCTGGTCGGCAAATGGTTAAAATGGTTGTAAAGGCAGAAGGTTTTTTATTTCTATGCATGAAAGTAGAACTATAGGCAAACTTTTTTTTAAATTTTGGATAGAGCAAGGGAGGGTTATAACCCCTGTCAGATGTTTTTTTTTATTGTCATCTGTGTCCCATTGCAGAGATTTCCCCTTACTTCCTGTCCCATAGCCAAACAGGAAGTGAAAGAGATCCCTGCAAATCAAAGGAATTCCTTGGAGACCCCCCCAGGTCACCAGAGCTAGTGTCCCCATTGGGAGATTTCGTCTCTATTACTTTTCTGGGGACAACCCAAAATTTGGGAAATTTATTTTACTTTCACTTTTAATGATATTGGTAAACAGGACAAATAGAGAGGGTGAATCTCCTTAACGGGGGAACAGATAGCAATAAAAACTGACAGGGGTTCTAATCCCTCTCCATTCCATCCAAAACTAAAAAAAAAGTTTTGCATTTAGTTATACTTTATAATAAAAAACCTTCTGTATGCAGCAGCCCCTCTCAGCCCCCCTAATACTTACCTGAGCTCCATCTAGATCCAGCGATGTTGCACAACAGACTCGGCTGTCCAGGACTCCCCTCCTCCTTGGCTGAGACAGCAGCATGGCGCCATTGGTTCCCGCTGCTGTCAGTCAAAGTCAGTGAGCCAAATCAAAATCAGAAAGGGGGCGGGTCCAGACACATGAATGGACACAGGGAGCTGCGGCTCGGGTTTCCCCATAGCAATTTTCTTGCTGTGGGGGCACTGAACGGGAGGGGGGAGGAGTTTCGGGCCAGGGAACCGAGAAGAGGAGGATCTGAGCTGCTCTGTGCAAAACTACTGCACAGAACGTGCAAGAATGACATGTTTGTTATTTTTAACAAAAAAAAAAATGAGACTTTAGTATCATAACTATTATTGGTTAGAAAAGAGAAATATAAAAAGAAAAATGAAAGCTAAGGGGAGAAGGAGAAGACAGACTGAATTAGGACTGGTTAGTGTAAACTAAGTGTTAATAAGGGGTTAAATAGAAAAGAGTTGTATTTATAAAAAACTCTTTTTTTTTTTTTTTACTTATCAAGTTGCTTTTTGATTTGTTACTTTGTATCTCCAGCTCCTCTAAGAACCAATGTTTATAAATAATGTTACTTTGTATCTCTAGCACTTGTAAGAACCAATGTTTATAAACAATGTTACTTTGTATCTTGTGAGAACAAGGATTATAAACAATGTTACTTTGTATCTCTAGCTCCTGTAAGAACCAAGGTTTATATAAACAATGTAACTTTGTATGTCTAGCTCTTGTGAGAACCAAGGTTTATAAACATTGTTAAGTTGTATCTATAGCTCTTGTAAGAACCAATGTTTATAAACAATGGTACTTTGTATCTCTAACTCTTGTGAGAACCAAGGTTTATAAACATTGTTACTTTGTATCTCTAGCTCCTGTAAGAACCAAGGTTTATATACACAATGTAACTTTGTATCTCTAGCTCCTGTAAGAACCAAGGTTTATATACACAATGTAACTTTGTATCTCTAGCTCCTGTAAGAACCAAGGTTTATATAAACAATGTAACTTTGTATGTCTAGCTCTTGTGAGAACCAAGGTTTATAAACATTGTTACTTTGTATCTATAGCTCCTGTAAGAACCAAGGTTTAAAAAAAAAATCTTACTTTGTAGCTCTAGCTCCTGTAAGAACAGGGTTTATAAACATTGTTACTTTGTATCTCACTAGCTCACATCTGATGTTGATATAGTGTCAGAAGGTCCAATTTTTACCAACAATTTTTTTTATTGGGAAGAAAAAACTGAATAAAACAGATACACAGACAGCATAAATGACTATCGTTACATAATTAACATCAGTCTGATATGAACAATTTTTCGAGGACAGAAGACAAACAAGAAAATGTTCTCTCTTTTTCCCAGTGTTTATGACCAAATTCCATCTGAAGTAAGGTAATCAAAGGCACATAAACAAACAATGTACTCATTGGCCATGTAAACCAGTATATATAGTGTGATGCTTTTTTTATTAGGTAAGAGAAGGGAGAGGAAAAAAAAAAAAAAAAACTAAGGTATAATATCTATATATTGTCATGGGCAAAAAAATAAATATATATCTATGGATCAACAAACCTACATGACCGTAGGAGGACCAAAATTCCCATTTTCTGTTAAATACGGGCATAGTATCCAAATGGGAGTGGTGAACATGTTCCATGAGTTGTATGGCCTCCATACGCCTCAGCACCTGATCCCAAGGGAACATAGGGGACCGCCAATGCAAAGAAGTTGCCCAGTGGACTGCACTAAATAGAGTGTGAGCTAACCTTTGGCAAGGGGGGGGGCCACCTCTGGTAAATCTGCGAAAAATAAGCACATCTGGAAAGTACACACAAGCAGAATTTCCATAAAAAAAAACTTGGATGGTTTTTCCAAATGAATTCCGCTTAAGCTTGCCTTGCATACACACGCTCACACAAAAGTTCTCTGAACATTTGACCGTCAAGAACGCGGTGACGTACAACACTACGACAAGCTGAGAAAATGAAGTTCAATGCTTCTGAGCATGCGTCGAATTGTTTCCGAGCATGTGTGATTTTTTTGCGCGTCAGAATTGCATACAGACGATCGCATTTTTGGATAGGAACTTTTTCCAACCGAAAAATAGAGAACCTGCTTTCAATCTTTTGCTGGCTGGAATTCCGCCAGCAAAAGACCGATGGAGCATACACACGGTCAGAATTTCAGACTAAAAGCTCTCATTGGGGTTTTGCTGATGGCATTTCTGATTGTGTTTATGTGGCATAAGAGTCAACCGTGTACCCGCCATTAGGACGACTCTAGTAGACAACCTCTGCCAAAATGACTTTACAGCTCCAGAAGATATGGAGGTGTGTGTTTCTGTCAGGACAACCCCTAAAGCAAGTTTCCGGCACTAGTGGATAAAATCTGTGTATAGTACCATCTAGTGTGAAGCTTGACTACCATTTCCTTCACTGCCATAGACTTTGTGCATCTATGCATGTTGGCGAGCATGTCCAACCACTCATCTGGGGGGGATTACCTGGCCTGTTTCTGCTTCCCTGAGCACTTCTGAGGACTTATCCGGAACATCACGTTCATTGAGGCATTTAGATAAAATAGAAATGTTACCCTTGTCTCAAGAGCAGTGATGGTGAACCTTGGCAACCCAGATGTTTTGGAACTACATTTCCCATGATGCTCATGCACTCTGCAGTGTAGTTGAGCATCATGGTAAAATGTAGTTCCAAAACATCTGGGGGTGCCAAGGTTCACCATCACTGCTCTAGAGGAAGATCTACAGAGGCGCTAGAAGATGGTGTCAACATTGTCTGAGCTTAAGGGGAAGTGGGCAGAGAAAAAATGTCTTATCTGCAGATATTTATAGAATTCTGTACGGGGTAGCGCTTAATTAAGTTGGAGAAAGGAGAAGGAACAAAAACGGGGTTCTCTGGTAAGGGCCTCCAAACTAACTATGTTATTCTCAATCCATTTAGAAAAAACTTTCTCAGTATTAAAAGCAGGGAGAAACCTAGGGTCGCCCAAAAAACTAGCCAACTGAGGTTTAGAGGGCATTAAAGAGTATTTTGCTATATATAATAACCGCAGATGTCATTGGCTAAGTAGTTCATTTAAGGGGGCTAGGTCCTTGGGTTGAGCCGTGCTCATCCATAGGAGGCCAGAAAGATAGAAGAAATAGAAGAGCCTTCAAAGCGCAGCCAAGGTATATGGGCTGGGGGGGCATGCCACTGGGCTAATTGGACTGACCTAGCGGAAAGGTAATATAACCAAAGGTTGGGCAAACCTAATCCCCCCTTGAGCTTGTGGTCTGTAAGCCAATGCCGCTTACACATGATCGGACATTCCGACAACAAAATCCTGGATTTATTTCCGAAAGGATGTTGGCCCAAACTTGTCTTGCATACACACGGTCGCATAAATGTTGTCGGAAATTCCGAACGTCAAGAACGCGGTGACGTACAACATGTACGACGAGCCGAGAAAAATGAAGTTCAATAGCCAGTGAGTCTCTTCTGCTTAATTCCGAGCATGCGTGGAATTTTGTGCGTCGGAATTGTGTACACGCGATCGGAATTTCCGACAACGGATTTCGTTGTCGGAAAATTTGAGAACCAGCTCTCAAATTTTTGTTGTTTGTTGAAATTCCAACAAAAAAATGGAGCCTACACTTGGTCGGAATTTCCGACAACAAGCTCCCATTGATCATTTGTTGTCGGAAATTCCGATCGTGTGTACGCGGCACAACTGTTTGCCCATTTTTGCGGTTTGCGGCTTTTTAGCTTGCCATATAAAATTATTAACCTCTTTTGACATCATTTCAATAGTCTGGTGGGAAACATATAAAGGAAGGGCTTTAAAATAAAATAAAGTGGAACCTTGGATTGCGAGCATAATTCATTCCAGAAAAATGCTTGTAATCCAAAGCACTCGTATATCAAAACGAGTTTCCCCATAGAACTCAATGGAAACTCAGATAATTCGTTCCACAGTGACTTCTATGGTATGCAGTACCGCGTGTGGCCAGAGGTGGGAGGGCGCCGGAGAGCCTCGGAAACACTCGGAAACCACTCTGAGCCGCTCGGATGCACTCGGAAACACACGGAGGGGCTCGGAAACACTCAGGAAATGAGTGTTTGGCCAGAGGTGCGGGGGCACCCGTGACATTCGGAGCCGCTCAGGTGCACTCTGAGCCACTCGGAAACACTCGGGAACCGGGCTCAGAGTACATCTGAGTGCATCCGAGCGGCTCCAAATGTCACCTCTGGCCAAATGCGGTACTGCACACCCCAGAGGCTTGAATCCTGCTTGTTTTACGAAAGACAGCGCTCGCAAACAGAGTCAGGATTTAAAAAAGAATAATAGCTCGTATTGCGAAAAGCTCATTGACCGCGTTACTCGCAATCCGAGGTATTACTGTAGTAGTTTTCAGAAGTATCGACATCTTCACTGCTTGAACCCTTCCTAAAAAGGAAATTCGGTATGGAGCCCACAGTCGTAGCAATAGCCTGACCCGAGAGAACACTGGAGGGTAAGTTAGAGTGGGACATCCCACGAAAGGGTAGCGGCTAATTTGATACCCAAGTGGGGAAGTGTACCCCCCAGAGCAGGCTAAGCCAAATTTAGCCTGAATGCCAGAGATAGAGGTCCAAGGAAAGTTATGTGGAAGTGCAGCACATTTTGAAAGGTTTACCCCTAGTCCAGAGAGATCTTGAAAAGTATGTCGAGTAGAAATCAAGTTCGTCAATGAAACCACTGGGGTCAGGCAGAAAGGGCAAAACATTGTCTGCGTACATGCTTAGCTTCAATTCCTGATTTCCTTTCAAGAAGGTCCAATTTTTGACTTCTACTTTTGGCTTCTACTGCAACTCCCAGTTGTCATTTTTTACTGTTAGGAATTGCCAGCAAGTGTGAGGGGGAGAGTGTCAGAGGGGCGGGACGTACTACATACGCCCTCTGTGCTATTCTGCTATACTGTATCAGAATGACTGCATTGGTTTATGTATGATGGCATAACAGGGTGAGGAAAGGGTTAACTTCATAAGGTTCCAGCCCTGCCAGGGCAGAAGATTTCCAGAGTGTTTTATGGTGGCCACCCACACTTTCATTTTATTAATATATTATTGATGATCAAATATATTGAATCAGCTAGCGTTGAAATAGGCATAACTTTCTGATGGATTTCGATCGGATTCAATCAAACTGCCAGGGTGGAAAGCGATTGATCGTGTTGCATCGATCGAGCAGCTCTGAGATGCTTCATTCGTGAATTTCGATCAATCAGCTTATGGGATTACATGGCGAAAACAGAGCTGCATGGTGAAGCGTTCGATCGTATCTTCCAACTATCGATCGCAATCTACTTCCTGGTATGGCATGCCGATCAAATGGGCTAGGGGCTATATAGATCAATTATTCCTATTGGGATAGATTGATATAAAAATAAATTGATCATTGATCAAAGCGTGTATGGCCACCATTAGAGACCTTCAGGTTAATTAACACGCATGTGTTCGTAGGCATAACTGGAGAAAATAAAAACATAAAATTACATCATCATTGTTCATAATAGTCAAACAAAAGATGGTATGTATAGATGAAACTATTATTTTTTATAGAGTAGGGAAGGTTTTAAACACCATGTCAGTTTGTATTCAGCAGACTTTGTCTGGTCAGGGAGATTTCACTTCATTTCCTGTCCTAGAGACAGAATAGGGAAGTGAGAGGAAAGCAATACTTAAACCAGGGGTAGGCAACCCCGGATTGGTGGAGTTCTACCATTTTTTGGGGAGATGACCTAGCAAGGCCCCATTAAAAAATAAGGAAGGTTTTAAGAGTTCGAGAGTAAGTAGTAGGTAATGCAGAGTACAGGAGTAAGTAATGTAGAGTGTAGGGGTCAGTACTAAGTAATTCAGAGGCCACTAGGATGTAAGCAGAGTGCAGAGGTCACTAGTAAGGAACAGAGTGCAGAGGTCAGTAGTATATAAAGGAAAGTGCAGGGGTCAGGAGTAAGTATCACAAAGTTTGTGTTTCTGCCAACTCAAGTTCCTCCACCCCAAAACCCGCTCATCCATGTCTTTATGGACCTTGCTTTGTGCACTGGTCAAAATAATTTGGTGGAGAGGGGATTATGGTGTGGGGTTGCTTTTCAGCGGTTGGGATTGGCCCCTTAGTTCCAGTGAAGGGAACTCTTAAGGCGTCAGCATACCAAGACATTTTGGACAATTTCATGCTCCCAACTTTGCGGGAACAGTTTGGGGACGGCCCCTTCCTGTTCCAACATGACTGCACACCAGTGCACAAAGCAAGGTCCATATAGACATTGATGAGCGAGTTTGGGGTGGAGGAACTTGACTGACCTCAACCCGATAGAACACCATTGGGATGAATTAGAGCGGAGACTGCAAGCCAGGCCTTTTTGTCCAACATCAGTGCCTGACCTCACAAATGTGCTTCTGGAAGAATGGTCAAACATTCCCATAGACACTCTCCTAAACCTTGTGGACAACCTTCTCAGAAGAGTTGAAGCTGTTATAGCTACAAAGGGTGGGCCAACTCAATATTGAACCCTACGGACTAAGACTGGGATGCCGTTAAAGTTCATGTGCGTGTAAAGGCAGGCGTCCCAATACTTTTGTAAGTGATTCACGCAGAGAGCATGGTGACACCTCTTTACATGTACCTCTATTTATGTTAAAGTTGTAGTGGAACTGTAGCATGGCTGAGGATATGGCAGATGTCCCTATCGGTTGGCCTTCCTCCAGCACTGATAACTTTCCGATTCCTTATGCTGCCTCTACCACGTTCTCCTCAACTTCTTCCCTCTTTGGCCATTGGGCAGCCAGTGATGATGATTTTCCTCACTGATGACTCATCTGTTCCGCACAGGAAAGTTGAGGAGATGCAGGACCAGGTTTTGGACAGGAAGCAGCCAACAGAAAAATTGAAATAGAACAGGGGTCTCCAAAGTTTACTGTCCTTCAGACTTTAGGAGGAACCGGACTGTGGCCAGTGGAGATATCCTGGATACAGTGGGAATAAACAGTGCCTCAGGGTTTATGTTACATAGCACCTGTGGTCAGTAGAAGGAATAATGCCCAATCATTAGTATCATGTTGGAAGAATAGTGCCCCATCATTGGTGTCAGTGGCAGGAGCTATGCCCCACTCTTAGCGTCAGTGGGAAGAATCGTGCCCCATCATTGGTGTTAGT